>NC_081442.1:11240602-11270843 GCF_007210705.1 Tigriopus californicus
ATTAAGCAAGTGTCAGACTTTTTAGAAACTTGCTTGATAGCTAATACTGAACAAATGTGTCAAATAACTTACTTCGAATTGTCAAGAAGTCCCTCCTTTGACGTTACATTAACAAAATTTTAAAATATGTTCAACAGGAAATCCAATGGGCAGACCGTTACCCACCTCTTGTCAACTGTAGGTTGATTTTTCAACATTGGTTTATGGTAGAAGCTTGTCAGAGAAAAGTCACTCCAACCAAGCTACTTGAGACTTTGCTTTGAACACATTTTGGTAGTTGGGCAGCAGAGTGTCCGGCTGATCGGTTTCTCTTGGGTTACTCAGTTTCAACCAAAGCAGACAAACGAGCCTGATCAACTCACTGGCTCCCTGAATTCGGAACTTGAGTCTGAGACTCACGTAACTAAATGTGTTCAAACCCGATCCCCATCGCACACACCAGGCAGCCGCGAGGGAGCCAAAAAAAATTTAAGAAATCTCGTGAGTGTCGTTCCTCTGACTAATGGTATGTAGGTGGTTATCTTTGTAGAAGGCTTTGTTTTGTTTATTGCTGTCAAATGGCAGCACTTTCCTTCGGCCTTGAGCGTCCCAATGAAGAAAATTCCCGCTCCGTTAGCACACACTACCACACACTCGTTTATGAACGTAGGTTCATCCATTTATGGTATTGAAGGAGCAACTCATGTTCTAATTTAAATACCACATAGAAACATCGACCAGGGATCGAACCAAGGGTAGCATAATGGAAAAAGAACGCTCTGCCAATACGCTACAATTGTTAGCCTTTTTCATCTTGTTTGGACGGCATCCCCAACCTGACGTTCAAGATCTCGAGGACGAAGCAATTGGAAATCATGGCAATCTTATCAAGATATTGAGTAATTTATTTCAGATGGATGAGACTTGCCTTAGAAAGCTTAATTTGATCGCTCAGGCGATTGTCACGCTTTGGAACTCTTGTAATTGATACGAGAGATGGTGTCAACGTGATTTTTTTTCCTTAAATCAACATCGGTACAAAACTGACAATTCTCAAAAGATGCCAATGCAGAAAAAGCTTTTTAATACTGCATGCCTTTAAGCTCACAAAGTTAAACACTAATGTAGCTAAGACAAACTGTAACCATTATGATGATGTTTTCAGAATAAAATTCAAGATTTTTCAATCTTCAATTCATGAAGTCTAATTTAAAAAAAATGAATGAGTTTTGCTTTTATATAATCTTTGATTATTTGAATATTGCTATTCAAGAAATTTTGGTCCGCAATTGCACGCTTGTTGACATAAGACATAAAATTCTTGTTTGGATATTTAGATTTTTAACCCAATGTTTTTGGAACATAGTACTGGATTCAATCATTTTATGGAGTGGGCTATGTCGAGAAGATTCTGATCGTCTGGTATCTATACAATTGGCGTGCCATAAGTTGTCGAAGTGAAACTGTTTTCAACCAGTACTTTGGCTTGACCTTCATTTTTCGAAATGACTAAAAAGATAATTTTGGCTTGTTCATGGCATTGATAAAAAAAAATCTGAATTTTGAGCAAGGGAATAAACAAGGCATTGGTCAGCAATGCCATCCGAAATTATTGTCATTTTTGAAAATTCTATTTTCAACAAACTACATGTAAGTACTTGAAGAGGTTCAAAGAGTACGCAAAATTTCACAATTTCACAACTCTCTTCTCTTTCCACAACTGATCCAAGATGTTAAACTCGATTCAAAAGCGTTTTACTCATACGCCAACTCCAAACGGAAAGCCAATTCCCCTGTAGGGCCCTTTATACTATCGAACGATGAAGAAGTATATAATCCAGTCAATTTAGCCACTATCCTTAGTAATCAATTTGCCTATGTATTTTCAATCCCAGTTGATCATGTAGCAAGGACCCTCACTTGGGAAACAGCAATTCCTCGTTAGCAGACATTTTCATCGATGAGCACGATGTTTGTAAAGCCATTGAAGACTTGAAGTTTTCGAGTGCTCCAGGGCCTGATGGCGTGACAACCCAGTTACTTAAACGCACCGCACGGGTCGTTGATAAAGACCTATTCATAAAGTGTGTTAGTATTGGAGCAGAGGGTCGGGTGCCCATCCAATTAAAAACTGCCCATATGTACCAATTTATAAAGGAAGAGATAGGGGTATGCCTGGCAATTATAGACCAATATCCCTAACGTCAAATATTGCCAAGGTCATGGAAAAGGTGGTTAAGGAAAAACTTCTACAATACCTTGACAAAAAAGGTAGCATTCCTGACCAACAACATGGGTTGCGTGCTCATTTTAGCAATGTGACTCAAATTATTCAACATTTTGACGACGTAATTGAGGGACTACAGCATAATGAATGTGTAGATGTTATTTACTTGGACTTTGCTAAAGCTTTTCACTAAGTAGACCACATTCTACTTTTAAATTATTCAAGTAAAAAAGGTATGAATGGAAATCCGTATTCTTGGATCAAAGAATTCCTGACCAACCGTACCCAAGTTGTTCGAGTTGAAGGGTGCTTGAGTCACACTTGCCAAGTCTCATCCGGAGTTCCGCAAGGCACTATACTAGGCCCAATCCTCTTCATACTCTTTATCGCACCACTTACATCATGAATTACCCCTTGCGTCTGTAATCTCCTCTTATGCTGACGATACCAAGCTAGTGTCTGGAAGAAATACAGCGAATGGAACAGAGTTGCAAAGCGACTTAGACACAATATATGATTGGGTTCAAGCACAGAACATGGACTTAAATTGGGATAAATTCTGCATTATGACATACGACCAAGTTAGTATAGATAGACCCCCCTATTTATATCGATAATTACCGGAACCCAATCGAAGCGGTAAATTCAATCAAGGATCTCGGGATAATCCTTCAAGACGATGGTAAATTTGAAGAGCATGTACAGTCAAAAGTGACCAAGGCTTTTCAGACTTGCTGGTGGGTATATCGAACATTCAAGTCCAGAGATCTACTGGCTATGAAAACCCTGTGCAAATCAATAGTCCAGCCACATCTTGAATACGCTTCCCCATGACCGCTGGGGGGTTAAATAAGATTGAACGAGTACAAAAGAGCTTCACGAGATATATTGACGGGATGTCTAAATTAAGCTATTGATAACGCCTCGAACCATTGGGATTATACAGTATTCAGCGTAGGTATGAACGTTACCTAATCCTTTATGTGTTTAAATGTCTCCATTCCCTTTGTCCTAACCCGGGAATACGACATAGCGTTAGCGAGAGACGAAGAATTTCATGTGAAATGCGCCATTAAATCAATCACTGGGATAAAAAGATTGTGAGGGGCTTAAAATCTTCTTTTGTCTTTAACCGGGCACCAGTTTTCTACAACTTGCTGCCGTGCTCTCTTAGACGATTCTATGCATTAGATGACCCATTCTTAAGTTTTAAACGTGACTCAGATCGGTTTTTGTTAACGATCCCAGACCAGCCTTACCTACATTCAAGGATGCCCTAGAGCGGCTAATTCAAACAGTTTGCACGACCAAATATTTTATAAATTATGACGCACCATGACTTACAGGGAATTTCATTCCCTTGTATCCGCTACAAACCCGATAATCATCGAGGGGAAAAAATGCATACTAACACATCAATAACAAAAAACAATTAAAACAAGTTTCCCTAATGTCAACATAGTGAGCAAGACAGGTTAATGTCTTGCCAATATAATGATAAACCTCAATGGATAACCTAGTAAATCCAGTTGTGTGCCCATCATTTTGAAACAAACCACGAAAATACATAATCAAGTAACATTGGTCTGTGAAAAAAGAATGTTCCTGAAACAAAATACTATCTATTTTTCAAATATTTTGTAGATTTAATTGGTTGAAATATATTTCATTCACGGACTCATAGTCACAAAAGCTGGCAAATACTATTTTGCCTTTGGATTCATGAAATGTTTAGCGATCCTTGCAACTCTTGAAATCATAATCTGAAACACATTAAATGTGTCACGTGGATCCAAATGGATCAGGTGGATCCAAGACATTAGTGTCAAGCTAATGTCCAAACTATTTTATACAGTCTATAGAATATGCCTATGATTGCATATCAATACCAGACAAACAATTCATCTACTCGTTCTTCGAGTCTAGGAACTGATGGTCAAATAAAAGGGCTTGAAAAAACTCGAAATATCCAAAGCATCCTAATAAATGTTTGATTTCTTTAAATTCCTCAGGTTTTCAGGGTAGAGTAATGGATGAGAAAGTCAAACTTTGGATTGCTCAAGAATTTGGTAGTACGTTGACTAAAGCCTCAAGAAACCTCTGTTTTCTCGTATTTTTCCCGGGTCGTACATTCGACTTTTCATCTGCACTCTTTCAAGGAAAATTGCAAAAAAGCCCCAACCTTAGCTTGAACTACTGAAAAATGGCCCACATTGATAATAAGATCACTGTAACATGCAGGTATGACAACTATTGCTTTACTAGATTGTTTTTCTGCAGTTTGAGCAAAAGAGGGGTGTTGCGTCACGTTCCCCAAAAGTTGCGAACGTGAATGTACGACCCAGTACAAGTAAGAGAGAAAAAAAATCGTCGGAACTATGTAGGTTCGTGAGAAAATTCTTGAGCAAGCCGGAGTTTGAGAAGTCAATAGGTTTAACAAATTTCCTCCTAAAATGACGCCACAATAAATCATGATGCAGATTGTGTTATCTTTAGAATTCGGACAAAAAAGTTACTCTGCCCAGGGACTCTAAAGAGAGGAAACTACACGGATTTCCCCTCACCGTCAACTTAGGCCATTGCGTTGAATCAAGACATTAACTCCAGTATGAATAAAACAAGATTATCCGTACTGCATAGTACATATGGGGTCTTTAATTAAATAATGATCTCCTTGATATACAACTCCGTCCATATACTAAATATTTCTGAATTAATCTTGAAAGTCGGAAGAATAAGGAACATCAAATTAATCAAAAACAATCAAATTGTTTTTCGATTGATATTGGTGAAATATTGCGTAAAATTGGCTCAACAACACACATAGATAGAAAATCATCAAGAGTCATTTATTAATTGATGGGTAATGTACACTGACAAAATATAAAAAAAATGTATGGAATAAGCAATAAAAGTGCATGTACATAAATGTTAACATATTAGAATATCTTGGATGGACAATTGATAATTTTGTCTAAACCCACACATTTGACAAAAAATATTAGGCAGCATTGGTGAGAAATGATTGAGTTATCTTTTTGTAGAGTTTAAATTTCTACTTATTAGGAAGTTTGCATAAATAGCAGGCATTATTTAAGGGGCACAGAGAAATATCAAAGTACAGTAGACTAGATCTCAATTTGCACTTTGGACTCCAATAAATTGTTTTTCTTGCAAAAGCATCCAAAATACTAAAATAGTCAAATAAAACAGGTGCCATATCACTTAAAATTATTATTTCATGATTATGAAGCATCCAAATGAGTTTAAAGAACAATATGTAGCTCAGAGTTACAGTATGTCTACTTTTGGATTGAGGGCCATTCTTAGAGTGAGAACCATAGATACATAACAAATGCGTCAAATTACTTGAAATTTGGTCAAGATGTGTCTGAAAGAATTTTCTACAAATAATATTTTTGGCAAAAGAGAATTTATTGATTGTGTTTTGAGCAAATTCTTGTTTTATCAAGAAAACCTAATTAGCACTTTTCAGTTGTTGTACTTTAAGACATGTTTAAAGTCATTTTAAGTTTATCTGAATGCCTGGTTTTAAGCACATACCATCAATGGTTACGAAAATGATATTAGTCACATATTTTGTTCAATAATTATGCCAATAACTGACATTCAAAAATTTCAGCCGCAAAAGTTTAGGCCTTACTTGACGGGAAAGGTTTGGTGATCACAAAAAGATTGCGTTTCCTTGCTTTAGTGTCCTTGCTCTGCCCAACTGGCAGAAAAAAAGTTAAAACATACTTAAATCTAGATAAGTCATCTCCTGGAATAAATCAGTTATCCCAAATTCAATTCTTTTTTTTACTTTTTGGTTTGGCTTTTGACGGGTTTTTCTAACCGCTACAGGGAATGTAATCCCCCAGTACTGTTAAAATGAAAGGTTATAATTCGTCTATTAATTACCTTTCAATCTTTATGTGATATTTGGTCTATCAACGAATTTGTGTTGGCAGACCGAGCTAGTCCTTGAATGTAGGGTTGATCTGGAATGCTATCTAAGAATTTGTCCAAGTCTGACTTGAAAGATGCTACCGGATCAACAAGGCCTACGTATTCCCATGAATATTAGAATATTAGAAAATTAAACAATGAAGGAGCCCGAGAAAGAAGAGAGTTGGACTTCTGTGTTCGAACTAGCCTGGATTCTCGAAGACTTGAAGGTGCTCTCAAAACGCACATTAAGCCTCTGCGGTCACTAGAATTGACGCTAAATCCTGGGTTGGGATAAAGCTCATAAATGCTTTTGAAGACGTACAGTATCAAATACCTTTTGTGTCTTCTCTGAACACTGTACAATCCCAACTTTTCTAGCCTCTCCCCATACGAGAGCTCTCTCATATCCTCAATGTTCCTAATAAAACATCTTTAGACCTGCTCGACCTTTTGTAAACCTGCTGAACTAATTGGAGCCCAAATGGGCGAGGCATATTCAAGATGCGGCTGAACAATCGACTTGTACAGAGTTATCATCGTGATGCTATCTCTGGACTTAAACGTGCGATATATCCAACCACATGTTTGAAAAGCCTTACCAACTTTCAACTGGATATGCTCATCGAACTTTCCATTATTTTGGAGGACTACACCTAGATCTTTCACAGATGAGACCTGCTCATGAATTAATCCACATTTTTAAAGTCAGAGTTGTGGATCTCTCTTAAACTTAATGCTGAGTATGCGAATCATGAATGTTTTTGAGACAGTTCTTTTATTAACCTTTCATCATTGTTTTCACCAGGTTAAATTTCAATCCATCTCAATAAAAAAATAAGAAAGCCAATGGTCGATGGATCAACAGAAACATTCTGAAGCTTACAAGAGAACAAAGCAGTACAAATGTTCTAAATTTACAATTTTCATCTTTTGCACTTGAATCGAATTTTTCCACATTATACTCGAAAAAACGTCATCAGCACAAATGTCCCCTGTTCCAATTATATCCACGTGTTATGCGGAAACCAGGTGCGGACAAAGTATGTCAAATGTGTTGCCGTTCGTTTTAAGATCACCTAGCATGCGTGGCCTTAGTAACTCACTTGAAAATGTGAAGGTCGCGTTTCCAAGGGAAACCGAATCACCGACCTCGATTTCTTCTCTTCCTTCTTCTTTCTGTCTTTTTCATTTCACGTTTCCTAATCTGTAGCATCGAGGAGAAAGAGATAGAGGAATGTTGGATAACCAACCGGGGCATGAATCTGATTTCGCGGACGCTTAAAGGACACTTTCAACAATGTCCTCGGCGCGTCTTGGAAAGTGGAAATCGCACAGAGAGGTGCCAAATATCATCATCATCATCGTCGTCGTCGACGACTTTGAACAACTCAAGGTTTGAACTTTCATTTAGAAAAGTTTGCATGATTGCTTGTGGAAGGAGGTGGAAGTCAACTTTCATCCCCCGCCTTGACCCCGCTCTCTCGGCCCTTTTTTCAGGGACTCCGACCGAGTCTGAGGGTCTGAGGGTCGTCCTAGGGCCAAAGAGTGCCAGAGATTTCAAAATTGCGCAAAGTTTCACATTTCCAATCCCCTTGGCGCGTCCACACGCACTTCCACATACGTATAGCAGTGTGCATACAGTGGGGGAGCGGTGTTTCATGATGAGAGAAAGTGAAGATTGTGGAAAGAGAAGGATAAAGTTCGATGCGATAAAAGCTAGAAGAACTGACCTTGTATTTTTTCCCCCGAGCTTGGACTAGTTGTTGTACTGACAACCTCAGCGTTGCCATTTTTTCACTGCTGTTATAGAAGCGACACTTTTAGTGATTATATGAGAAGATAGGACATTGAATTTGGCAAATGTAATTAGAAGTTCAAGTCATAGCCAAAGATGCCATTTTAAATTTGGTTTAATTGTGCGATGAACCTGGCATGTTCGGAACATGAATCAAACTTATCTATGGACAGACCTAAACCAAGTTAACCTTTCAAATACATCACAGGTCATTTTGGAATCCCTCAAGTCTCTTGATATCCTAAGAGTTATAAATGATGCTACAGCATAACCAGGTTAGGCCGATCATATCCTTATTCTACTCGAGTAATAACCGTTTGTAACTTGAGCCAGATTCAATTATAATCAAATTGTCGAGATGTTCTTACGTATTTCCATCCAAACCCCACCAAGTATCCAACCCTTTGGCCTCTCTATTATCATTCCATACACTCTCGACCATTCACCTCTCCCCCGAATGGCAAGCCTGAGTCCAAAAGAGAGAAGAAAGAAATCGATTGAAGCTGTAGGAGTCTGGTGAGCAGGGACGGGTCGGTACGGGGTCGTCCTCTGTCTGTTCTCTGTGATTCAACGAATCAACGAATCGGTTCTCAACCTCCAACTCGTCCGTGTCCCACTAATCCAAGAATATCCGCATCATCGCCACACCGAGCACGCTCATTGCGGGTAAGCTATCAGTCCAGAACCCGGGCAACCCGTGGCACGTCTCAGACACGCCCTCCGTGTTGGGACGAGGGCGTGGTACTCTATCTAAACAGGTCCTTCTGTTGGAAAGGACAGATTGTTGTGAATGAAGGCCAATGGATTATCTGGTTGGGGCCGGAATTGGGGGATGGTAGGGGTCGGGTAATGGGGTGGACCATGGAGCGGTTGAGCCGTGGAGGATGGACGGATGGCCAAGTTTCTTTGTTTGGGAGGTTGAATGAAGGTGTGGGTGCGTGAGGTGGATTTGGTTGGGACGGATTGTGGGTGAGAGAGAGAGGAGGAAGCTGTTGTTGGCCTGATTGGGGAGGAGGCCAAGTGGGACTTTCTGGGACGAGGCGGTGACCCCAATTCACGTTTAGGGACCAATTCTGGGCTGACCTTGTTAGCCAGGTGGAAAAGTACAAAGTGTGGAGTTGAGGACGCTTAGAAACTATGGATATGGAGCCAATACTCGAATTGCTTCTTTTGTAGACTTTTGGTGTGGGACCCAAGAGCCGCGGATTGGGTTGGGCGATATCTGGATCCGATTCGGGCAGGAACGTGAGTCAGGAACGTGAGTGAGCTTCATCCAGGGAGGTCCTCTGAATCGACCCGCCAGCCTGGGGGAGCAGGGACCGGGTGAGGGCTACCGGAAAGTGGAATGGCCGAATGGATCCCCAATTGGCACCCTCAGCCGGTATTGCGCCTCTTCAGCCTGCTCCAGCCCAAGTGCCTCACGATATTTTAGAAGATCCTCCGGCGGACCCACCGGCCGGTGCACCCCTTGTGGTTGGCCCGCAGCCGCCCGTTGCTGCACCCTCTCCGGCTGTTGCCGCTGTTGTGTTGCCCGTGGCTCAGCCTCAGGGCGGAGGTCCCCGTCAGCCCGCCCCCGTGCCAGGAAACGCCGCTGGCGGTGAACTTCAAGCCCCTCCGGGTGAACAGTTGCCTTTAGGCGCGCCTAATCAGCCCGGGCCCGCTCCGCCCAATCCAGGTAGTGCCAACGAGGCTCGGGGTCAGCCTGCCCATAATAATCCGGCAGGACCCGCTGCCGTCGGTGCTGGACCTTCAGGTCAAGTTGCGCCCGCTGCGGCTGCCGCTCAAGGAGTAGGCGCCAATCAGGCCCATCGTGCGGCGTCGTATCGCGCCTCCGCGAATAATAACGCGGGCAGCATGGCCAGTCAGAGTGCTTTGGGGCGCGTGCCTACGCCCCCACCTTCGGATGCGGCCCCTCCCGTGGCCGAGAACTGGTGTTACACCCAAGTGAAAGTGGTCAAGTTCAGCTACATGTGGACCATCAGCAATTTCAGCTTTTGTCGGGAAGAGATGGGCGAGGTGCTCAAAAGCTCGACCTTCTCGGCCGGTCAGAACGATAAACTCAAATGGTGCCTGCGGGTCAATCCTAAGGGCCTGGATGACGAGAGCAAAGACTACCTGTCTCTCTATCTTCTCCTGGTGTCCTGTAACAAGAGCGAGGTGCGAGCCAAGTTCAAGTTCTCCATTCTCAATGCCAAACGAGAGGAGACCAAGGCCATGGAGAGCCAGCGAGCCTACCGCTTCGTCCAGGGTAAAGACTGGGGCTTCAAGAAGTTCATCCGGCGGGATTTTCTCCTCGACGAAAGCAACGGTCTCTTGCCGGACGACAAGCTCACCCTGTTCTGCGAGGTGAGCGTCGTAGCTGACAGTGTCAATATCTCGGGTCAGTCCAACGCGGTGCAATTCAAGGTGCCGGACTGTCGCCTCTCCGAGGATCTGGGTTCGCTCTTCGAATCGTCCAATTTCGCCGATGTGACCTTGTCCTGCAACGGGCGGGAATTCCAGTGCCACAAGTCGATTCTCACGTGTCGATCCTACGTGTTTGCCGCCATGTTTGAGCACGACATGGAGGAGAGCAAGCACAACCGAGTGGAAGTGAAGGATGTCGATCCGGATGTGATGGCCGACATGCTCAAGTTCATCTACACGGGCTGTGCTCCCAACCTGGAGACCATGGCCGCCGACTTATTGGCCGCGGCTGACAAATACGCATTAGACAGACTCAAAGTGTCGTGTGAGGAGGCCTTGTGCAAGAGCCTCAACGTAGATAACGTGTCCGAGATCTTGATCCTGGCCGACTTCCATTCGGCGGACCAGCTCAAAGCTCAAGCCATCGACTTCATCAATACCCACCACGTGACCGATGTGATGGAGACCCCGGGATGGAAACAAATGGTCTCCTCTAATCCACATCTCATCGCCGAGGCCTTCAAGGCCCTGGCCACTCAACAGATCCCCCCTATGGGCCCACCTCCTCGGAAGAAGCTGAAGTAAACGGCTGCAGCAGAGCCCAACAAGCACCACACTTCCCTGTAGAGCGCACACGTGCCTCCTTTAAAACACCCTCTCAAGAGTCACGAGCGGAGTATCTTTCAATATTATTATTATTATTATCATCGTCATTATTATTACGACTATTATTATTGTCTTTATTATTGCTCCTTCCAGCTACTTCTACCACTACTACTACTATTATTATTATTACTATTGCTACCACAAACAACCATTAGATGATAAATGATAGTTCAACAACCTTGTGAGTGTGTATTTGTCAATCAAAGAGTCGTCTTTCTCGATGAGCCCATCGACACCCATTATCATCAGATATATTTAACCATACATGCAAACTTACACCCGTGCCCATTGAATATCCCAACAGTAACCCCCCCTCCTCTCAATTCCCTCATGTTTCACTCTTTTCGTGTATTCCATCATCAATTTTCAATGTTGGTTAAAGCTCACAGATGTATCAACACTTGACACGGATCTCTAAGAATATATAGGATATCTGTTCTTCCACATGATTTGAAAATTTATCGATGTTGAAACTTAAAAATCGATTGCAATAGATTCCAACATGAAAGCCTCTCCTTCCCCAGGATTTTGATAGATCCTTATGTACTATCAACTTTCGCTCCTAACCCTCCCACCAAATGTATTCATTCTTTTGACCCAATCTATATGGATGAGTTAATAAATGGGCGCTAGAATATTACAACGAACTCCGTGAGTCTTACTGGAATTTCCTAAACGTCTCCATCGCCTTCTCGTAGCATCATTTCTCTCACATCTTGCCCCGGGCAAAACCAAGGAACAACTGCTCTATTCTCATTGGTCATGGTCTCTTCCAAGAATTCTACCAATCAACGCTCAGAAAACTATTCTAGACACCCTAAGTGATGCCGTTTTGGAGCCGTAGTTGATAAGGCAATAAGCAAGGCGTTTAGGAGCTTAGCTAGCTAAATCCTAGGAAGTGAAGCATAAAAAGCTTTGTTTAGGACCTGAATGACAGACTACATTTTGATGAAAAATTGTTAATTTTCTCACAAACTCAGTTGTTAATGTGAATTGAAGAGAGGATTGGTCAATATGTCAGAGAGAGCTATGAGTGAAATGAGAACATCTTGGGAGGACAGTTTTGATACTCTTTACTGAGCCCAAGAATGTTAAATAGTTGCAAATTAAAAATGAAAGCAAAAATGGTTAGAATGTGAGACATTAAGTCAAAAGTTTTGAATCGATCAAAAGATTAGGAATGATCAGTTAGAAATGGGTGAACTAAGTGTTGTCTCATCTGTGATAATTGGATTGCCTACAACGATGCATTGAGCACAAACAAGAACTATGCATAGGATTCCTACAATTCATTCTGACCATACCAATTCTGCCGCTTTGGCAGTCCTGAAATTCACCTGTAGTTTGGAATTAGTTTCTAAGGAAAACCAACACGACGTGTAAATAATCCCTGGACACAATTGTTTTGCATGATACTGAGTTGGCAGTGCATCATGGATTAGCTCAATGCTTCCTCCTCACCATGAGGCTCTGTATGAAGCTCATGTTTTGGTTTTGGCACCATTTCTTCTTCTTCCGACTCTCCTTGTTGTTGCTTTGTTCTTCATTGGTCCAATGTAATTTGGACCAATTGACATGGACTCATAACGTGCTTTTGGATCTATCTGGCCATTTCCATTTGGCTTGGACTCCGCGAGAACATGATATTTTATTCCAGATGTCGGTGAGAGCTCAAGGTCTTCTAATTCCATTTGATTGACAATGACATATTGCAGGGTGTTACAGATATAAAGGGACGCTCCGTCAAATCTCCATTGTTACCAGTTCGACTTTGAAGGAAATTCTCCTCATCCCTGATTGTTACCCATTCAAATGTCGAATTATATGTATTAAGTCTAAGCCAGATTCTAACATGGGGCCCCAAAAAATTTAAAAAAAATGAGAATTTATATGACCAATAATCACACGATGTTGTACATTGAAATGTGAGCATGTCTTTATTTCATTTGGTATCATACAGATTTTATGATTCCAACCGTTGCATTTTTTGTGATTTTAAGTGAACATACCACAAGGCAAAAACGTCATGAATATTGTAAAACGGGTTTCATAAAAACGGCGCAATTGACTGAAAAATTTGGAGAAGAAAAGATAAAATCATAATGTGATATAATACAATTGAATTACATTTGTTATTGCAACAATAAAACGTTTGAGGATCAAAGAAATGCAATTTATTAGTTAATGAACTACCAAACCAATTTTATTGCAATCAATTGTATTCAATTATTTCTGACACAAGTCTCTCTGGCCTTGTTTAAAATGTGCCATAACTTTAGTATCTTGGTGATGGATTTAAAGCCAGGCTGCACCTGGCCTGAGGGATATCATTTGGATTAGCAACCAAAAGTTGTCCAATACAGGAATACAAAGGGTAACAATAACGGTTACTTTTCAGGCCCAAACCCTGGGGTCCTTGGCTATCGGATTTTCTCCCAATGGTGGCATGGCAGGAGCCGATATCATCATGGCTTGGGTAGACCCCAATGGCAACATTGTCTTTCATGTAAGTGATCCAAATTGTTTTCATTGTTGATAAATAATGATGATAATGATGAATAAGTCTTTGATAAAGTTGAGTTGGTATTATTATTTCCCTGTGAAAATTGAAATTCAGAAAAACCTCATGCCGTTGATCTCTTTTGCTTCCGTGTGATAGTGCTTTCCCAATGAATCTTTTAGGACCGTCACGCAAAAACCACACTCAGTCCAGAAATCGACCGAAGTCAAGACTGTACCCTTTTTGGAGGATATGAGAATGATACTCACACTGTGATACAATTTTCTAGACCATGGGACACATGTGACCCAGAGCAGGTACTTATACAAAGTGCTACTTAATATGTTGAGTTGTAGCTACGTTCAATACTTCTTCCTTTAGGATCTAGTGTTAGGGTCGGATACGGTACGGTTAATTTGGGCGTTTCATCCGGAAGATCCGACTTCTTTGGAGGTACTGCCTTACCATGGTCACCAACGCCGTGGTGTGCGGTCGATTTATTTACGAGAAGACTCACATCTGTCTGTTGTGAAGCAAATGGAACAAACTGGCGAAAAAGTCCAAAACTGGGATGTGGTCAATGAGAAGCTCACTCTCCCCAATGACGATCATACCCACTACTGGTGTAAGATCTTTGAAGCTCCTCAATTGGAGGGAAAACATCACATGATTGGAGTAAGCTCATTTGTTTTTTTCTCGTTGCCACTCAATGGCTCAAATGCCTTTTCAACGCTTTATGGCATTTTTCTAGCTCCTAAAACCAACATCAAGACATTTTGGTAATACTCTGAAACGTACCAGTTCCTTGAATGTTTTACTGATCTTCTTTTTTTCCACGTTAAATACTTGACCTTTGTATGGAAGGTGTAAATTACCTGAACTAGTTTGCCGTGTCCCTGAAATCTATTTTGTTCAATATTCGAGACTTAGAGAAGTGTTCATATCTCATAAATGTTTCCAGTTTGTGCCCCTTATTGAGGCTGGTCACGAAAGTTATGTTCATCACATGGTTTTGTATGAATGCCATGTCCCTGATGATTCGACCGACCAATACTTTGCCCATCATGTCAATGGAGCGGGAGCTCGTTGCTACAGTCCCAATATGCCACCTGAATGGTCTTATTGCCTTGCTACTAACACTTGGGCTTGGGTAAGATCAATTGCCACATCTCCGATTGCCATGTGTGCAGATATTTTTTTTATTGCGTAACTACATATCATTTAACCATTGGTTCAGGCTGTCGGTTCTGAGGGAGAAACGTTACCAGCAAATGTGGGAATTCCGATTGGCGAGAATTTCAATGGCGCCACGTATTTCATGTTGGAGACCCATTACGACAACCCCGCGTATCATCAGGACCTTGTGGACAGTTCAGGTATATTTAATCAATTAAGTTAAATAGGTTTGTTTTAGGTGATCTTAAAACTTCCGACTATTATTTCAACTTGATTAGTAATGAGTCCAGTGTTCTCAAACTTACGCAAAATACAATTATTTGCATCCAAGTCAAAGCTGTTGTATAGACAACGCCTGTAATTGTTATGGAAGTTATTCTTAGATTATTGTTCACATACTGATCCATTGGAATCAGAGCATGTTATTAGAAAATATGTGTCCAGCTTAACAAATTGCTTAAGATATCTTAGTATGCCATAACAATATAAAGCATCTTTGAAGTTTATTTGCATCCTAGGCTTGTTTTTTTGCATCTTTATTTCTATGTTGATTTCCTTTTTTATGCATAATTTTGAGCACCTTAGTAATGACGCAACTTGCCAATATTTGATCTGTAAAACGTACACTTCGAAAAAAAGTTGCCTTTTTAAATTTTTTAGCCGAAATATTTTTTTTAAGTTGTGAAAAATGCCAATTTTTTTTGAGAAAATGAGAAAAAAATTGTGAAAATGTGCCAAAAGGTATAAATATGCAAAAAGAATTGATGCAACGGGGAAAAGGTCGTTGTTAGCCCCTTCTAGCCACTTTGCTGCATTTTATCTCTTACAAAATCTTAGCACCCAACTGTATTACCAGGCTATCCATGCAGTTTACAAAAAAAACATTTTTTTGCAATGTTCGACATGAGGATACAGATGTCATGGTGAACAATTGAATCTCTTCTGGAGTTTACTGTTTTGATGCTGAGGGTTTTTTTTGTTTACAAAATAATTTTGGGTCGGATCAAACCCATGATATGTAGCTTAAGTCATGGAGTGGCGTACTCCATGCTTAAGTGCAGGCTCTTTTTTTGCAGAAAACCGGAAAAGGGAGTTGAATTCGATATACTCAATTCGTTGGTGGAACAAACATTGTTTAGAGTTTAAGTTGCAACACCTAGACAAATCATAATCGTTCATTTATTATTATGCTAGGGATTACATTCTTTGCAGCGGTTAGTAATCCAGTGAAAACCCAACGAAAAGAAATTTGCGAAAAGGTTCTGGCTGAGAATTTAATCCTTCATCTGATCATGCTCCACCGAAGTAAAGTAAAGGTCCCAATCAAAGAACAACAAGTTAAGAAGGAAGCAGATAAGGACCCGAAAGACAATAGAAGGGCAAAAACGTCCTAAATGTGAAAAAAATAGTGAGAAAAATGGGAAAGCTTCCATAATAAAGTGAAGACTTTTTTCAGTGTTAGTAATAAGTGTGAAACATCATGCAAGGTGAAATGGCTAAACGAATATCTTCTGACTTGTCATGAAATCTATTGAATTTATTTGTAGGCCTCCGAATCTTTTATACATCAGAGCTTAGAGAGCATGACGCTGGGATGATTTTGCTCGGTAGCGAAGTCAACTTCTTGCACCTTATTCCACCCATGCAAGAGTCATTCATCACCGTAGGCAGATGTACGGCAGCATGTACGCAGCAGGTAAGCTTTATTTTCTACATTGCTACGTTAAATTTCGGAGTCTTTTTTGCCTCCCACATGCTTAACATGAAGTTATTACATCACATTTACAGGGCCTGGATAGTGATGGTATCACCATCTTACACGGCGTGCTGCACTCACATTTGGCTGGTCGAAAAACGAGGCTTCGACATATTCGCAATGGACAAGAATTGCCCATGATTGCCGAGGACAATAACTACGATTTCAATTACCAAGTATCCCGAGAGCCTCCAAGCGTCACCAAAGTGTTGCCAGGAGATGAGTTACTGATGGAATGTGATTATAACACACGATCTCGCGATGAACCGACTTTTGGAGGTATAAGCAATATGTTCTTGATAGAGAAATGTAAGGATTAGGATTCCTCAATGATCCGATTTTAGGTCTGTCAACCCGTGAGGAGATGTGCTTGGGTTTCTTTTGGTATTATCCCCGTCAGAAACTGGCGGATTGCCGATCTCTGCCCACTCTTCAATCCTTAATGAAGGCTTTTGGTATTGACTCGATATTTGGGAAATCATTTGAAAAACTATCGGTGTTCCTCAAAGACATCGGGGGTTCACAAGGTAAGCAACAGATATTGTAATTAGCATGACTTTTTCCCTTACTTCTAGTTAAAATGATCTCTTTTCCACCAATCTAGACTCTAATGGAGCAAGTTTAGAGGATTTGTTGAACATTTTGGCCTCTGAGACTGGGAGTGATTTATCAGAAGCCTTAAGCGCGGATTCCAATGGGTTCGCTAGGCCAATAACCGAGGAGGATCTACTCAACAAGCCGTTTTATACGGTAGCTTCCGATCCTCCACAAAACCAAGGCATTAGTCAAAGCATTCAAGATTACAGGTCGGTATTCCAAACTGCCTCTTTTATTGAGTCGACTTCCATAACTGAACGGACTGTTTTCTTCCAATCTAGAAATTTCATGTCAGACATGTTGTTGAAAATTCGAATCAAAACTCCTTCAAAGTACTTCAATCGTACTATTGGTGAGCATTTTGCCCTCATGAATTGGATGGACCCTGAAGAGAGTAGAGATATCCAGGACGCTATCCGCTTCGGAGATCACAGTAGCCTTTGCCTTGCTCATGGGAGAAGCCCTTTGATACCGGTACGTCAAATTGTTATTTATGTTAAGTTTAAGTATCTCGATAAGCTTTTAAGTAATTATTTCTTATTTTCAACACGTTTTACGAGAAAACCCATGAACAATGCAAAATGGAAAACTCTTCCAAAGAACATTTGTGTATGCAGGTTTTGGTTGGGTCTTCGATGGAAGCTTTTTTATTTGTCTTTTCAGTATGAGGCTCAGCCATATCCCAAATTTCTTTCATTCGAAACGAACGAAACTAAGTGCCATATTCTTAACCACACGCACCTGTTGTCTAAGTATACGCAAACTCGACGAAACCCCATGAATTTAGTGGATCTAACTTCCTCTGCAATTATCAAAAGACCTTTCTGTCAAACGATTGGAGCAGTGCTATTACTTGTGCCATTTACACTGTCTTAGTTCAAATAAAGGCTTGTCAAAACTGTGTTCGTAAGGCGAGAGAACAAAAGCAAAACGGGGTGGGTCAAGTTACTGCCGTCCTATTAAAGGCTGGATGAACTTCAACAAAACATTTCACAAAAATGAGTGACTGGATAAGGTTTTACTTCCTCCTTGTGCTATTTGTCTCGGCAACTTCGTCTTCTTGTCATTTCTTTAACACAGTCGCAAACAAATTGTCTGCCAAAAGTTTGATTTTCATTTTAGATGAGGAACAAATCGAATCCGAGAACCAATTCTTAGTCAATTGTTTTGGTTCGTTAGAAAAGTCCAATTATTTTTCTGGTCTGGATATAATGGGGAATAGTTCATCTCTTGGACACAACCTACACATTCTCTTGAACATCCCAAAGCCTAAAATGATACTAACTATAGAGGCCAGTGGAGCATTTCGAGAGAAACACATCCAGTGGATGTTTCCACAAGGAACTCAATTTGACTTTAAGTTGCGCCTAGACTCCAGAGTGTACATTTATGAATATGTTACGGACAAGATATTTATCCACGAGGTCTACGACATACTCAACTATTCAAGGGTATGCCAGGAAATTGGGTCGTATCCAGATAACATGGAATTTAAGAGCCTGGTGACAAGACGGAGGAATCTTAAAGGTGTGACTCTTCGTGCAGGTCAGGTAGATTTTGTCGCAATGGGACGACCCGAATTTCAAGGCCAATTTGGAGGGCAACACTTCGATAGCTTGGAAAAAATGATGAACTTTTCAACCGTCTCTGTATTCCCCAAAGCTGGAACTTGGGGGACTTACTTTCCTAATGGTGAATGGAATGGCGTTGTTGGATTATTAAAAGAGGGCGAAATTGATATATCCATGGAGATACTTAGTTCAACCGAAGATCGCGACGCCATTCTAACAATGACCATGTCCATTTCTTCAGACACAGTCAGCCTAGTGTCTCATATTTCTCAAGAGAACAAAGCCAATATTTGGAATTACTTGGAAATTTTAACCATTGATGTATGGATAGCGTATGCTGGAACAATGGGGTTTGCAACTTGCATAATATCTTGGGCGTTCCGCGACTATTGGTTGAATACTTTGGGACAGCTATCACAAATGTCATTGATGTTAGGTTCAAGTGTTAAACCAAGAGGATGGTCCGAACGAGTGGCATTTCTCTCCATATTCACTTCGTGTTTCCTGGTGTTTGCATTTTACTCAGCCTTGCTCACTTCAACCATGACATACTCCACCGCGCCAAACGAGATCAGCAATTTTGAAGACGTCCATCGTTTAGGATATCAAGTGGTTTCTATAGAGTCCTCAATGGTACACCAATTATTAACTTCTCCACATGCTACCCCTGAATTGAAAAAGCTTTCTCAAGCAACAGTGTTTTACCCTCTCGGCAAAATGGAAAATGCCCTTCGTGGCATGGATAAAGTGGTTGGATTTACAGTTACAGATCAAAAGTTTTTGAGCGGAAAGATCGCCAGCATTGGCGATCAAACTTACACCTTTTCAGGATCCTTTGCCTTCCCAAAGAACACTGATCTGAACGAAGTATTTGACAGTGCCTTAGTCAAGCTCAAAGAGTTCGGTCTAATACCGCCCGTACCCCAAATCCCACACATCCGGACGCTCCAGAACATTGCTTCAAATGACCCAGTGGCCTTGGAATTTGCCCACATTGGATTGCTGTTTGGGGTCCTTGTCTTGGGTATCTTGTTGAGTTTTACACTAATGTTACTTGAGGTGCTCCACTTCACAAGGCGTAAGGGTTCGAGGAAATATGCCTAACGATTCATTCGTCGCAGTCAAATTGACATCGTCAATTCTCTACCATTTCTTTGGCGCAATCCGTGATCAACATTGTGGGGCAATAATTTCCTTTCAGCCCAATAACCAAACATCTGATGGACTGGAGTGAGCATTCCTGTTTTCTCTACTGTCAAGTCTGCCTGTCTGCCCTCTCTAACAGCCTGCTCGCGACTGAACGTCTCCAAGCCAATACGGAGGATAGCAATTCATGACTGCTGCCGTTGAGCGAGGTTTTCACTTGACTACCCAAAGTCCATAGTCTACTTATTGAAAGGGTTGGGATAAGGGTGGGATGGACTAATTCCAATGTGTTGTTAATATGGAATATGCACGTTTCTTTTATGTCTTGGGTATAGTGCTGTCTTTAATACTGCATGTTCTGGACCAGGCAACAGATGTATTTGCTGCCTTCTTATTCTTCCTGGAGGGAGAAATTGTGCCTGCTATTTTCACGTTGGCGTTTGTGTTCCTCCCAGGGTTCTTCATATTTTGCCATGAACTCAAAAGGATTTGTGCTGGCAAATCTAACATATTCAAAGCTTTGGGATACCTGATCCTTTCCCCACTGTGGGCCATTGTCATACATTTGTACAGGTATGTAATTCTGAAAAAAACCTGAACCAAAGCTTCAATGCTATGCCGACTGATATTTCAATTCGATTTCAGTTTGTTTGACCACCGATATTTGGAGAGTGCACTGTATTACAAGACTTTGGAAGGCTTTGTGGAGGCAAGTCCGCAATTTGCTCTACAACTGGCTCTTTTGTTTAAAGGCACCACTCCCAAAAGTTCCCAATTGGTCCTGGAACCGCTTTTCAATGAGAAAGAAGACTCAACTGTCAATATATCTGCTTTGAACATATTTGGAAGAATTTATCAACCAGGTACGTTTTCCACTTGTTATATTTACAACAGGTCTTTAGACTCTCAAATTCTTCCAGATGATCAACAATGGTTTGGTTATGTGCACATGCTGAGTGTAGTCATGAGTTTCATTTCCATTTTCATCACTGCTATCATGTTCAACGACCTGCAACCGGGTCGAGGTCCTAAGGGTACAATTGTGAAAGTCTGTGCCGGAATCCCATACTATTTTTCAACAATTCTTTTTCGAGGCGTGGGTGTGGCTCTGTTGATTTGCTTTGTCCGATATTGGGGTGGAGTGGTTACTTTTGGGTGAGACTTTCTATCGATTTATGTTTTTAAGACTAAGAGTTTTCATACAATGGAACCATTTGCTTTCATTTTCAGCTTGTTTTTCATGAACTTTTTGTCAGCTTTGGCCATAGGAGACGATTTCAAACGTTGCTGCTCCTATGCAATCTGGTCGCTCCTGGTGCCAGTTGGTTTCAACCGAGATCCCTCGGCCAATTTGGGATACTCCAAGATATCACTTTTCGATGAGCAGCGAATAGAGCTCTCACGTGAAACCGTGACCGACAAGGACATTGAGAGGTCCAAAGGAAGAGTGAAGTTCTTCCTAACCGCCCACGTGTTATCGAGTTTAATCATCTTAGGAGTTCCTCTAGTGGGCACTCTCATTCTAGTACAGCTTCAACCTGAAATTTACTCTGCCCGTTGTGTGTTTGATCTCAATGTTTTGAATACTGTGTTTCTGCCAGTCTTGGGCCTTGCTTTGGCTTTCAGTATTGTCCTTGGCCGACCTTACCATCGCCTAGAATGCTCCGGGGGTGAATCGCCGTCTGGCAATTGGCTGGTCTAGAATCCCATACAAATAGGCATATCTTCTATGGATTTTTTGTTCCATAGACAAATGTCAGTTACTCGTGGATTTGGTTTTTAGTTTTGAAAAACGGAGTCACCGTTGAAAAAGAAAACAGATTGGCCGATGAAATTTTTTAGCCAAGGAAATTTCATCAAGATTCTGCGTTATTGACTTCTCAAACTTTGTCTTTTTCGAGATTTTCGCAAAAAGTAATAAAACAAATCTCCCTCTTAAGCTCCTTCTTTAGTCCAGGATATGGCCGTCAAGCATTTTGATAGTAGTCGCACCCTCCTTTTATAATGATCTCGCTTGATTATCCAAGTCCATTTTACTCTTGCTCCAGCTACAGAAAAGTTATTTTGCCAATGCCATTGAAGTCGTGAAAATGCACAAATTAAAGGAATAAAAGCGAGTGTATCAAAACTGGCAATTATTTTGCAGAATTGTAATTCTTAAAAAAACAGAGACCCTACGTCACTGCCACTAAGTATTTGACAAAAAGTTATGCGTTCTCAAAGTTCACCCCGGTGTTTAAAATGCCTTTTCATCAAAGTTTCGAGAGAAATGCCCAAACACAACTTTGTATTTTTCTGCTTGCAGATTAAAAAGGAACAAGTTGATATTTTTTCGCTTTGTGTGGATCAGACTACAACCTTTCAACCTTAAAAACCAGGTTAAATACTGAAAGTTTCAAAAATCTCTTTACATCATATGTGCTGCTAATTTCAAATAGTGTTACATTTGATCAGTTTTTAGCTCCGAAGTGACCCAATTATCTTTCAACTTGATAATCTTCAGCTTTCAACTTATCTTCTCCTATGAAAATTGAAAAAAGTTGTCTTCTGGGACGAATTTTTCTAAGTCGAGCTACCACTGGGTTGACTTGTGCATCAAGTTGATTTGTCTGTCAAGCTTAGTTGTCTATTGGGTCGCGGTTTCAATTGGACATATGTTTGGGTCAAGTTGTTCCAATTTTCAAAGGCAGTTGTGTTGAGTTGTCCAATCACCGATAAACTGAACCATGTCAACTGAGATTCTACTCAATAGAGATAGAAGATAGAATAGTTGGATCTTTATCCAATAGGATAAAGATCAATGAGCCAAAAGAAGAAAGAAAATTGCAATCCGTCACGCTAATTTTGGGTATTTTATGGTGGTAAAAATTAGACAAACATTACACCCAACCTGCACTAGACGTAGACTGAATTTGTCATTTAATTCAATTTGCTGCGTGGTTGAGACAAATAATATCCTCTGATATTGAGCCAAAATATTACCAAAGTAACAAATTTTGAGTTTTTTTGCCATAGCTTACTGGATAGTTCAAAATTCCATTGGACCACTGTGCGAATAGTCTGTGATGGTTTCTCAAATTCTCCACCACCAAATGTCCAAAATTTAGGCAATTTTCCTTCTATTTCCATTTTTTCAAATGGGAAATTAAGGTGAAATTGTATTGAAACAAGGTTGATTGTCTAGGACAGGAATAATGCCCTTGTAATGCAGTGGAGTAAGATCAAGAGGATTAACCGCATAAGGAGTTCGTTAACATTTAAAGCCAATGTTGCTAATCTGGCAGGCAAAGACGTTTACCTAGATTCCTAGAAATATCTGAATCGCCTCTAAATCTTGATGGCCTTACACGGTGGTTAAAATACTGTTAAAAGTTTTGATGGAAATACCCAAACATCTCTTTGCCCGTTTGGGCCCCAATTTGTTCAGCAAGTTTGCAAAAGCTTGAGCAGGTCCAAAGATGTTTTACTAGGAACATTGAGGATATTGTATCGTATTGGGAGAGACTAAACAAGTAGGGACTGTACAGTATGCAGAGAAGTTAAAGGTATCTGATATTGTACGTCTTCAAAAGTATCCATGAGCTTTGTCCCAACCCAGGGTTTAGGGTCAATTCTAGTGACCGTAGAGGCTAAATTTGCGTTTTGAGAGCACCTTCAAGCCTTCGAGAATCCAGGCTAGTTCGAACAATAAAGTACACATTTCTTCTTTCTCGGGCTCCTTCATTGTTTAATTTGCTTCCCTCTAATATTCGTAGGGCGTATGTAGGTGTTGATCCAGCAGCATGATTTAAGTCAGTGTTGGACAAGTTTTTGACTAAAATTCCCGATCAACCTTAACTTCAAGGGTAGGCCACATCCGCCAACTCTAATTTGTTGGTCGATCAAATCATAAATAAAAAAAAAATGTTTTGTAAAAGTAAAACATTTTTCGCCTTGAACTGCTGGGATTCCAATACCAGTAGCGGTAAGGAAGTCCGCAAAAACAGTTTTAAAAAGGTTAGGTTGAAAAAACCCAAGCCCGGGGTTTTTAAAGCAAAAAAATGGGAATCAGTTTCAGTTTTTTCGAAAAAAGGGGTCTCTAATTGGGACGATACAGTTTTTAAGGAGATACAGACCGTATCCTTAGCTATAACTATTTAAAAGCATCCATGATCTTTGCTTCAACAAGGTTTTAGGATCAATTGTGGTAGATGTAAGGATTAATACACTTTTAAGGCCTCCACAATCCAGGCTTGTCGAAACTTCTTCTCTCCTCGGGTCCTTCCATGTTCCATTCCTATGGCATTCCATTTCAAAATGTTGTATCTTGTCACTTAAAACACACTAAAAGAGTAATTTATGAAAATATCTTTTATAAGCAATAAAATTTTATTTCGTTACACATTCACCTGAATTCTGAAAACATTACATACAACATAGAATCCTATAGATTTGCTCTTGTTTGAAGACCTTGTTGAAACTTATTGAAATCTGATTCTTTGAGACTTCATTGATTTTTGTGAAATTTGCAACGATTGTTGAACACCATATTGCTTTCAAGGACTTCCAGCATAATTTTTCAAAAATTTGTATTTTTGGAGGGTTTTGATTAATGTTATACAGCATTTTGAGCTATTTTGAGATTATGCTGGAAAAGTGAAAATAGTCTTCTACTTTTGTGATATTGAAAATCCATATAAGCTTTTTGTGAATTTAAAATGAAATATAACGGGGGTATTTTAGAGCTACACACAATGAAAATTAGGCCATTAAATCTGATATAACTTAGAAGCGATTACATAGATCGTATCATAATTTCTAAGTAAGTGCTACTTAAGTGTATTTTCAATTTCCATTAATCTGACTTTGGAATTTTTTTTTTTTAGGCATGTGCGTTTCTTATGTGGGCTAAAATTCCATGAAGCAATAAAAATAATGTTTTTCCGTATGACTTTTTAAGCAAAAAACAAACGTCAAAATGTATTTGGGTACTTCTCTGGAAACTTGTTAAGGCTTTTTGACCGTTGTGCTTACAAAGGTTAATTCAAAGCAACTTTTTCAGTCAACCTTATAATTTTAGTCACTCTGAGATATTATGGGTTCCAGCAAGCTCAGACCTTGTGTCCAAGTGGAACCTTTGAGCACAATTTATAACGTTGTACAATTTACATGTATAGTGTAAAGACAAAGACTAAGTCACATTATTTGCTATTAAACGGATGCCTTAGTTGGGTAGGGTGTTATTTTGATCCAATATCTGAATTAATTTGACCTCTGTAGGTGGAACGTGCAACAAAGAGAGTGTTACAACTTTTACCTCATCACAAAATCAAATTGCACCATTTCAACACATTGTTCGCTGCTCACTTTATTTTGAAGCACACTGTATGTTCAAGAGTCATGATGTTCCATAGTATTTCTTGTACTTTACAATCCATGTTGCAAAGCTGATTTCAATCCAATTCCATTGACATGATCAAATGGCACCTTTGAAAAGAGTCAAGTTCTTTCGCAGGATGTGAATGGGCTGATAGCAATGTTGACGATGATAATTTGCAATGTTCGCCTTGGTGAAAACTTGCTCGAAATTGGCAAACAAATGAGAGTACATTACTGGTCCATAAATCCTGTGTAAATTAAATACCAAAACATCCGGACCAGTGGGAACGCCAATGAGGACCATTCCACCATCTCGCAAAACGCACCAGACTCGAGCCATGGTGATCAAATCACCGTAAGGGTTCAACCCATCCCCGTAACGCCCAAGGCCACTGTGCTCGAAAGAGGAAAAGCTCATCATGGCATCGAATTGCCCTAGGGTCCCATTCAAGAACTTCAGAGCAAAGTCCTTGGGAACAATGGTCTTGATTTGAGGGTGCCGAGATTCAATGGGCACATATTCCAGAGTGGTGATCCGTTTAGCCCCAGCTTCCAGAGCAATGACTTCCAACCAAGGGAATTGCGATCCGACGATTAGAACGTGTTGGTCTGTGATGTTCATGTGCTCCCTCAAATGCGCTTGAATGTTTTTGACCTGGGCGATACCATAATTTCCGCGCAATTCGTTCCGTTGAAGAGAGGATCTTAGCTTGGCCACCTCGTCTTCAGTCCAAATCAGAGTGTGACGTTTGCCTTTGGAATCATCCCGATACGAAGGTCGAACTTGGACTCGATTTTGATATGTGAATCCATCTCGCAAGAATCCCGGAATCTTGTTAAATGAGTATATTTAATGAGTATCTGACCAAATGTGTCTCATGGTGTAATGAAAGCATTGTTCACTGTTACGAATTTAGTTGATTAAGCGTGAATGTTTGAAGTCTTACCGTCTTTGGAGGTGTTGGGAATAGGGTGTATCCATCCATGTAGTTGTTGTCAAATAATTGTTGACAATTGAACTTCTTAACCACCACATCGTAATACTTGTGCCCGATCAATCTCGTTCGATTCTGACTAGTTTGGCATACCTCTCCACATTGTTGAACAACTCGTTCCATCCTGGCCTTTAACTGGCTCAAAGCTATTCAGGCGAAAGTGAACCCCATGGGTTTATCTAATATGTATGTGTGGGCCACTGTCCACATCATCCATTACTTACGTGACTCGGGTACTTTTTCTTTTTCTTGAATTTTCTCACGTTTGGGGACCGTTGGAAAATGTGAAATCTTTTTGAGAACTGGGGTAACGGAAGGTTTTTTGATCAATATCCTTGTGCCAATTTCATCCACTTTTGGTGTCCATGGTACTGTTTTTGTAAAAAATAACCAAGCCAAACCAATAAGAGCAAGACAGGCGCTCCAGATTTGTGTCCATTTGGCCATTTTTGGAGGACTGGGTCAACAGTGAACAGATTCAGCTCAGCAGGTGTTCCCTAAGACAAATGATTCAACATTACGTTCTTGTATCTATCTAGGTAAAGGCAATTATTGTGACGGGAGTTGGGATTTGCCACTTCAGATATGAACGTTTTGACGACGTGATGTTTCTTATTTCTCTGGAGAGGAAAAATATTTTCACCTTGTGTCTCTGTTACTGAACATACTGCCAGTATGGTAATTTTTTCATCTTTCTGATCATGGTTCAAAAAAATGTTAACGTAAGGCATGAATTCCACAATTTCAGCCCCAGGACACACACATGTTTTGATTTGCTTTCTTTTTGGTTTTCCCGCACTCCTTTTTGGTTTCTTTGCGAGACATTTTCCCCACTTTTTCTGCTTTGACCCTACCACTGCAAAAAGACATTTGTAAGCTGGAACATTTAACTTGATATTTCTACGCTTTTGTGGGTCACTTTCCCCGCTTATGGACTTTTGGTTGAAATTTGGTTGAATTTTGGAGTAAGACATTTCAGTTCAAAATGGGAATCTTAAACCCGGTACCATACTCAAACAGGTTTCCAAATTTCATTCGATAGAATCAGTTTTTATTGCAAATATTTCACTTGATATCACATGAAACATCTTAAGTTCAGAAGGGTAAATCAACTAATTGGTCTCTCTTCTATTCTGTTTGCTCGTCCTTATCAGCTCTACAACGTAAAGGAACAACTATTCCATATGCAACATTCCACGTCTCAAAAGACTCTCTGACGGCTGTCCCAGCTATTTGACACATCGTAAGAAACCTTCAGAACGAATGAATCATTTCGCCCCAAGGTAACAATCTTTGGCTAACTTACGCTATCATCTTGATGTCCAATACATACTGTCTGCGCGAAAATGTGGGTTTACAATTCTTTTTGACCACAAGCCCTCAAAATGAAAATCAATCATCAGGGAAGGGGGACTTCTAAGAAAAGGCAATTTTTACCTCCCCACATGTTTGCTTGCTTCTTTTGCGATGGAGACGATAATCGTTTGTGCGAAAAGAATGGGGGAAAGATAGGGGACCAAGGTGATCTTTCCAACTTTTCACATAGGCATGTTTCGTACAAAAAGCATGTGTTTTATACGTCATCATTTTTTGCAACTTTGTTGATGTCCAACCCTCTTTCCTCGTGCGCCAAGTTTGACAGGCTGCAATGAAGCTAAGCACTTCTTGTAAGATTTATTATCGTTAATTAAACCCTCAAGATGAGAAAGTGTGTGTCACTCGGCCACAAGCTAGACTTTGGAATCTGCAGTTCATATCAGTGCGTTATATAACAAATACGAGTTGGGCCAATCGAAATCCTTCAAATTACCAAACAGACAAAAATATCCAGCTCACCTTGGAGATTGGCTATGATTACATGACCGTACAAGGAGAAATTGTACGGCAGTATTCTGTTGGTATGAGAACTTTGATGATTGGCTAATGGCTAGCGCGAGTTCAGTAAATGCCTAATGGTTTTCAAAATAACCTGAGCTTTTGGTATGGCAGCGCTGCATTTTCTTCCTGTTTCTCTCCCTGCATACAATCAAAATACATACCTTCAAACAGGAACGAGAGAATTATAGAGACTGTCTTTTTGAGAGCAAGAGGATTTCAAATTGGCCTTGCCGTCAATCTGGTTTAGTACAGATGTGTCAACACTTGTGACTTTGACAAGATGCACTAAAAACAGCTGCTTATGGTTGAATCTCTTTGGATTGTGAATATCAAGAGTAGAAATGAAGCAACTAAATTGACGTAAAGGAAAGGAGTCAGATCGTGCATTATGCAGGCAGTGGTTTAAAAAGCTAGAGAAGTTTTACGATCCTGTGCAATCTCTCCCAACATGATACTGGTGAAGCCCTACCCAATCTACTTGGTGCACAAATGATTTTTTGAATATTTTCGTTGTGGAAAATGTTTATTAATTCCAATGACGATTGCTCGAAATTATTAAACGAGCGTTTTGCTAATTTAAGCTAAGACAAAACCGTGTCTCCTTCAAGTATGTATTAGTACTTCTCTTTCAAAAAATGGTTGTCCGAAATCTCGGCATTTTAATAAGCATCTAAATAGCGTAATGGATAGTACTGTTTGATGACAATTAATATTGATGCAGTTGTTGGTATTCACATCAGTCTGATACGAAGAACCACCCAGCTTCCTCATCAACTATGCATGGTTAGTAAATAGGGGCCTGTCCTTTGACCGCAAGACGTTTGTCCTCACCACTCTTGCTCCAAGACATTTTGTCCTCAATACTTCTGGTTTTGCGATACATGGTGATCAGACCGTTACTCCGTAAATCAAAATCTTGCTTAGAAAGGGACTACTCATAATTGAATCATACCCATAAACTCTTTGTTAAATAAATTAAATAAAACTGAACCCTAAATGGGACAGCATATATATGTAACATTGAACAAATTGTAAAACTATTGTGATCCAATGAGAAGCAGAATCTCGCAATAAAGACTTTAAAAAAATAAAAAAAAATAATAGGCAATGGATTAGTAAGCAATGACCCAGATTATTCAAGCAATGTAGGTTAGTTGAGTTGTTTCACTTTTAAGCATATATAGCACTCACTTTTTAGCTATGCCCATGGAGCAATTGCGTTGTTAGTGTAGTTGGCTACTTACTGCAAATCCTAACTCAACTTTCAAGGTATATTCTTAATTTGATTTTCTTTTTGCTTTGGGTGCAAGGGTCGTTGGGGTGAGCCTCGGCCATCATATTGTCCAATTCCAAATTAAGACAGGCAGATTCATGTCTGGTATCAGTTCTTGTTTCTCCATCTGTTGGTTTGGTTAGAGTCTACAGAAAGGCCAGGGACAGGGACTTGAATCAGGGACCTCCCTCACTTTGGGACATCAATTAACCACTTCCCCATGACTCACCCCAACAAAGATTCACTTCTGCCTCCAAGGTTTGAACCTAGGGAGAGCATTCTTGTCTTGTTCACGCTCAGAAGCCGCTGTCGGAGGATGGCGCTGTTTGAATTTGTCTGCCGCACCAGGAATCGTCTGGCAGCTAGAGATGACCTCAAGGACAAGTCCAAGAGTGGAAGGCCAACCAAGTTAACCCCCAGAGGCCGTGATGAAGGCCTTCAAGGCCAAGCCGGACATGCCCATGTCCATGATGGCCAACAAGAAAGGCGTGAGCACCTCCACGGTGTCCAGGATGGTCAAGTCTGTTGGAGGAAAGTCACTGAGGAAAGTTGAACGGCCTCTCCTCAGCAAAGGTCATCAAGAAGTCCGTGTACAGCGTTGTGGACGCCTTCTGAATGACCTCAAACATCACGGCGATCGGGTCATCTTCTTCTCAGACGAAAAGACCTTCAAGGTCGATCCGGTCTTCAACAAACAAAATGACCGCATCATCTGCTTCAGCANGAAACCTGTAGAAGACGCGGACACAAACATGGACCATGTTAAACGACCACAGAGAACAAAAATCTTAACTAACCAGCGACGAGCATTTCAGAGGTCTCTTGTCATGGACAAATTGAAGACGTCAATTAAGACCCTGAAGAACAGTATGACGAAGTGTAGGGAAAGGCTGAGCTCGAAGAACGGTTCTACACGCGAAGCATTGGTGCTGGATAACGAATTGCACTTTGAGCTCTTGGCCCTCTA
>NC_081442.1:11270877-11271649 GCF_007210705.1 Tigriopus californicus
TGGAGAATGTCCTCGAGGCCAATTGAGGCCATATTCATAAATACTATCACCATACTTTATCTTACCCTGCTTCAATAAAATATAACATGTATTACATCATCCAGATCAATCAGGAGTCCCTGATGTGCATCTTGCGTATTGGTCTCAATACTTTTGCTATGCCCGGTACGGCACCAACCTCCATTCTTGCGTTTACTCGACCACCCAGCTTTCTCATCAACTATGCATGGCTAGTAAATAGGGGCTTGTCCTTTGACCGCATGCTCTTGCGATACTTGGTGATAAGACCGTTACTCCCTAAATCAAAATCTTGCTTAGAAAGGGACTACTCATAATTGAATCATACCCATAAACTCTTTGTTAAATAATAGGCAATGGATTAGTAAGCATTGTGTTAGATGTGATATCCTGGTGTTGAGCATGCTGCTCATGCTCGTAATCTGTTCTAGTCATGTATATATAAATGTGTTCTAGTCAGAAATAAAGGCAGTCACAAAGCGTTCAACACATGGCGCAATCGGTAGTCCGACTGTGGCCTCCTGTGTGGCTCTCCCCATAGAGGGGATCCAGCACAGTGTGTGGCTCTCCCCGTGGAGGGGATTGAGCAAGGTGTGTGGCTCTCCCCGTGGAGGGGATTGAGCAATATGTGTGGCTCTCCCCGTGAAGGGGATTGGAGCATTGAGGCAACAGCCAAAGACCATTACCCAGGCGCCTCGTGACCCGGTTGGCACCGTGATCCGCCCGGTTGGCGGCGTGATCTGCCTGGACGGCC
>NC_081442.1:11271685-11272460 GCF_007210705.1 Tigriopus californicus
ATAGGTGCTGAAGATCTGGAAGAAGTCTGGCAAGGCCTCGTATGTGTTCCAGCAGGATGGGGCGCCGGCCCACACGGCCAACAAGGTGCAGGCCTGGATGGCCGAGAACATGAAGTTTTGGCCCAAGGATTTCTGGCCATTCCAGAGCCCCGACCTCAACCCACTGGACTTCAGCATTTGGTGGCATGTAGAGTCCAAGGCCTGTAGAACCCGCCACAGCAATATAGAGGACCTCAAGAACTCTGTCAACCAGTACTGGATGACCATGAGGAAGAGCCACGTCATCAACGTGTGTAAGTCCTTCCGCCGCCGCCTGGAGAATGTCCTCGAGGCCAATGGAGGCCATATTCATAAATAACTACCAACATACTTTATCTTACCCTGCTTCAATAAAATATAACATGTATTACATCATCCAGATCAATCAGGAGTCCCTGATGTGCATCTTGCGTAGTGGTCTCAATACTTTTGCTATGCCCGGTACGGCACCAACCTCCATTCTTGCGTTTACTCGACCACCCAGCTTTCTCATCAACTATGCATGGCTAGTAAATAGGGGCTTGTCCTTTGACCGCATGCTCTTGCGATACTTGGTGATAAGACCGTTACTCCCTAAATCAAAATCTTGCTTAGAAAGGGACTACTCATAATTGAATCATACCCATAAACTCTTTGTTAAATAATAGGCAATGGATTAGTAAGCATTGTGTTAGATGTGATATCCTGGTGTTGAGCATGCTGCTCATGCTCGTAATCTGTTCTAGTCATGTATATA
>NC_081442.1:11274207-11296189 GCF_007210705.1 Tigriopus californicus
ATTGGTACGCTCTCAACAGTGAAGAGTACCTTGTGGGATTTGAACTCAAGTGGAATCTTGCTTGATTGACTTAAGAATCGTGTTTAAAGCACAGGGAGCCACTGCTGCTCCTAATCAGACTAGAAATCAAAAAGCATGGCGACGAACGGCGTGAATGAGCCAGGGGTGGCCGAACCAGAACCAGGGAAACCTGTAGAAGACGCGGACACAAACATGGACCATGTTAAACGACCACAGAGAACAAAAATCTTAACTAACCAGCGACGAGCATTTCAGAGGTCTCTTGTCATGGACAAATTGAAGACGTCAATTAAGACCCTGAAGAACAGTATGACGAAGTGTAGGGAAAGGCTGAGCTCGAAGAACGGTTCTACACGCGAAGCATTGGTGCTGGATAACGAATTGCACTTTGAGCTCTTGGCCCGTGTTCAGTGTTTGATCAATGAGTGTGCTGGCTTCTCTGATGATGCTGAAACAAAAGAACTGGACGATATCAGCAACGAAGGTATGCTGCAGTCATCACAGTTGTGTGCCCTTATTCGAGGTCGACTTTTAGATCAGCAAGAATCCCGCTGTATCGCTAGCTCAAACTCACAAAGTTATATTCAAACTAGCGCCTCCAGCCTTCGGAGGACAGAGCTGTGGGTTGAATTAGCAAAAAAGAAAGTGGAAATGACCAAGGCCGCCAAAGAAATATCCGCACTGCAAGCACGAATGGACGAACTGTTGCGGCAAAAGGAGATTGAAAGTATGGAAGCAGAAGCCCAAGCTTGGGATGACATCAAACGTGAAAATTGAATCTTGAACCCGCAAGTATTTCAGTTAAACCTGATCTGAAATCGTTGGCAGGCGTTAAAAAAAGAGATACAGATAGAGTGGTGGAAATGATGAAAAGACAAACGGCCTTCAGTACCCAAATCAAAAAGTTTAATGGTGACCCCCTAGAATTCCGGCATTTTTCAAAACCATTCAAGGCATAGTTGAGCACAACCTTAATGACCCGCGATCCAGATTACTTTGGCTGTTAGAACTGGTGGAAGGAAGCCCCAGAGACTTGATTGATGGTTGCATTTTCTTGGATGACGCCCATTGTTATCAGGAGGCAATGCGGTTACTCCAAAAGGGATATGGCAATAAACTTCTTGTGGCAAGTCGGTACATGGAGGACCTACGTGGCTGGCCGGCTCTAAAGGACAATGATGCCACAGGATATCAGGAGTTCCACAATGCTCTCCTGAAGTGCCCTTCAGTGGTGGAAAAATCGGAGCTGGATTCTCCTCGTTTTATTGGAGACTTAGTTGCAAAGCTGTCGTACTCATCTAGAAACTCGTGGAGAAGAATTGCAATTCAAATGGAACCCAAGGCGCGAGAATCGTTTGACGACTTTATTAGTTTCAATTGACAATACGAACGTGTGAGTGACCCAGTGTATGGAGAAGAGGCGTTGAAGTCAGTTACGGTCAGACTAATTTTAAAAATGAGTTCAAAATGGGCTAGAGCAACCACTAACAGATCGTTTACCCTTTTTGGCCGTGCCTGCCAGAGTGCCCGAAAATGAGTGCTTGGAATGTTTAGGCAATCACAACGTGGAGGAGTGCGAAACGTTTTTGAACATGAGTGTTGATGATAGGAAGCAAAGATTAATGAAAAAAGGAGCTTGCTTCTCTTGTTTGAATCGTGGACACTTGTCCAAAGATTGTAAAGCCCGACGAACCTGCAAGATATGTCACCGAATGCATCCCTTCTCCCTTCATCTAAGCAGAGAAAATGTGCTTGTAGGGGATCCGAAGGAAGTCGTGACTACTCGGGCAGTAAGTGTTGGAGATGGAGTTATAGCTATGAGTGTCGTAAGGGTCATTGTTACCCACGATCAAGACCCTACGCGTTTTGTGGAGGAGTTAGCCCTTCTAGATCCACTGAGCTCTGGGACATTCTTAACATCTGATCTGCAGGAATCGCTGAATTTACCCGGAGAAAAAAACAAGATTTCGATTAATGCTTTGAATGGAACTCAGTTGGTGGAAACAACTGCCGTCAGCGGAATTCGGGTTCAGACCCCAGACCGAATTGAAGAAGTTCACATCAGAGCTGCTTTCACCAAGGATCACATTCCTTTACAAGAAAACGAAATGGCGAAACCCCAAATGATCAGTCAATGGCCGACATTTCAACCGATTCTGAAAGAACTAGAGGCTGTTGATTTCGATCTTCCAGTTCTGTTGCTGATTGAAGCTGAAACCCCCGAGGCCTTGCGTCCATTGGACGTTAGTGTTGGCGACTCGACTAATTCGTATTTGCCATATGCCGTCAGAACAAAACTTGGATGGTCAGTGATGGGCCCAATGGGACATAGGTTGCCCCTAAGCTCCGTATCGTGCAGAAAAAGTTTGATCCTCCCAGAAAGAATTCTGGGCCGTGAAATCGTCAAAGACCTGGGAATTGCCGAACTGTTTGCTTGCCTCTCTGAAACGGATTTCTCCATTCCCAATGTCTCCCTTTCTTTAGCTATTATGGGCGATCAAGACACTTTGTCAAATGAAGATCTAGAGTTCATCGAAATTGTCGAAAAGGGAACTCAATACAAAAGATGGATCATATGAAGTAACCTTGCCTATCAAAGAACGCCCTTGGTATTACCAGAAAGCAAGGAAATTGCTAGGAAAAGAACACAAGAAATTCTGGAACGGATGAAGAACGATAAAATGCTGACCAACGACTATTTGTTTTTCATGGGCCAATTGATTGAAAATGGTTATGAAAGGGAGGTCAGCCGAGCAAAACTAGAGACGACCAAAAATGGGAAGTGTCACTATATTCCTCACCATGCGGTGTACCACCCCCAATAGAAGCCCATTCGAGTGGTTTTTAATTGTGCGAATCAAGTTGAGGGGCGGCCAATTAACGACGAGTTTCTCACTGGACCTGACCTTACCAACCAACTAGTTGGTGTATTACTCAGATTTAGAAAGGAGCCGATTGCATTCACAGCCGATATTTCTAAAATGTTTTATCAAGTTAAAGTGCCACAACCCGATATGAACTACTTGCGCTTCTTTTGGCTAAAGGACAATACCGTTGGTCAAGAATTATTTGAATTCGAGATGATTCGTCACTTGTTTGGAGGAAGAGGTTCACCTGGTTGCGCCAACTATTCCCTGAAACGCACAGCGATGGACCATGGATCGAATTTCAGTCAAGAAGCGATGAATACAATTTGTTGAAATTTTTCTGTCGACGATTGTTTGAAGAGCTCCGCTACTGAGGACGAAGCGGTAAAGTTAGCTCGGGAAGTGGTGGCTCTTTGTGCGATGGGAGGGTTTACGTTAACCAAGTTTGTATCAAACTCCCGTAAATTTTTGGCCTCTATTCCAAAACAGTGGTATGATCCGTCCTTGAAGAGCCTCCAAATTGATAAGGCTGACCTCCCCACCTAACTTGAACTTCAGACTTGAAGACGCCAGTGGAAAAAACCATGTCAGTTTCGTCTATGGAAAGGCAAGAGTGGCTCCGGTTCAGTCAACGACCATTCCACATATTGAGTTGGTGGCAGCCGTATTCGCAGCGACGCTATCTCGACAAGTTCGAGCTGAGTTGGACATCAAGAACTTGCATCAATTTTTCTGGACTGACAGCACCGTGGCATTGGGTTACCTTTCAAACGAATCCCGAAGATTTCACCTGTTTTTTTCTAATAGGGTGAAACAGATCCGGGCCCTGTCTAGCTTGAAGTTATGGCGTTACGTAGAGTCTGCGCAGAATCCAGCCAATGATGCCTCAAGAGGTCTGAAGTGCGATGGAATTAAGCCAGATCATTGTTGGTTTCAGGGACCGGATTTTTTAAGGTCAACCAACTCGTGGTGGAGAATGGGTCCTACGCAAGACTTTGAAGTGGAAGTGAATAATCCTGAGTTGACGAAAGAAAAGGTTGTGAGATCCACTGGTTTACGGAAAAAAGAACCGTTCTTGAACCTCTTGATAAAGCGTCACTCTTGTTTGCATCGTTTGAAGATTGCCACCTTTGTGTGTGTAGTATTGCTTATATATAACGCTGTATACGCAGCGCCTTATGTGTAACGTACCGTATATTCATCTCTCTCAGCTGACACGATAAAATACACACACTGGTTTTCCCTCGCTTTTATCTTGCGTGTCTCTTCTTCGTCCTCCGTCCTCATCGAGGCCACGTCCACACATCCTCCATGGCGCAGTTCTAGTCTTTGAACCACGCTCACAATTCTACCACTTCAATTACTTCTCGTCTTTCTTCTGTCATCTTTGCCGATATCCCAAGCTGAGAGGGAGCACGTCGTCTCTGCCTTTGGACTACGTCACGTTCAACGGTTAGATCACCATGGGTGTCAAAGAGCAAATCTTGAACAGGAAGTCGCAGGTGACAAAAAAGTTGAATATGATTTGGGAGCTGGATAAGCGCGGTGCGGTGGTGAACCGCCTATGGAGCCTCTTAGGTGAGGCGGAGACGAAACTGGAGGAGATGACAGTGTTTCACGACGATTTGATTGCCGAACAGGCCTTGGTCGAGGTCGACGCCAAAGCGACCCGCAAGGAGAAGACCAAGGCGGTGGACGATTACTCCGCAAAAATCTCCACAGAGGCGGCAATCTGCATGGCCCGCGAGAAGACCGAGACCGCGCCCTACGCGTCCTTGTCAATGTCAGCACGACAGCAAGAACGGGCGGCGGATGAGGAGCAAGAACGCCCTTGGCACTTCAAGTCCGTCCCAGAGATGAAACCACTATTGCTGTCGTCGGAAGCCGAACCGTTCGAGATACGGGTCTGGTTTGAAAAATTTCGTATATACTTCAATGCTTTGCACGCGGGGTCAATGGACAACGATGGCCAGAAGAGCCTTTCTAAAACTTTCCTTGCAAGCGACCTCTGCGTTGCCATCGAGGAGGAAATCCGGAATGCGGCATCGGTGGAGGCTTGCTACTTGATCCTAGAAAAACATTTCTTGGAGTTGAAGCCGCTGTTCACGCAAAGACTGGCGTTGTTCCGCTCGAAGAAGAACAGGTGCCCATTCAAGGACTTCGTCGCCAATAAGAATTGCCAAGCCAACAAAGTGGAACTGTCTTCTATTACTCCGGCACAATTCAAGGTATTCATAGCCTTGAGTGGAACCAGGGAGGAACAAGTTATGTTCTCGAAGTTAAGGGAGATGAAGAATCCGACCATGAGCGACTTACTTGAGAAAGCGATCGAACATGAAGGCATGTTGAAGGATATGGCTACTCTGTCTATCCCGGCTTCTCCTGTCACGGCTGAGGCCATCCTGGCGGCCGTGGCCGCTAGCTGCAGCGGCTGTGGACACCCACACAGTCGAGAAGCTTGTCCATTCCGGGATCGTCCATGTTACTCATGTGGCAAGCTGGGACATATCCGGAACCTTTGTCGCCAACGAAGCCCGTCTGCCGGCTCCGGGTCCGCGTCCCCGCCGGCTCGTGGACGCCAGAGGGAACGAGGTCGGGTTGGATCCCCCAGCAAATGCAGTCGTTCCCCTTCTGCCACAAGATTGAACACTGTAAGATCAAGGTCGGCCAATATGGAGTTTATTACAATCTCAGGAAGATATGGCAACAATGGATTCAAGATCAAAGGTTTAGCTGACTCGGGAGCAGCTTGCACAGTCATACCGGTGGCGGCATGTCCACATGGATCTGTCTTGGCACCCTTGCGGACTGTGCTGAGCGCGGCAAATGGAACACTGCTACAAAATGTGGGAAAGGTTGTGTTCTCTTGTTGCGCGCCGAATGGCCCGGAGGTGACTATATCGGCGGCGGTCTCCCCGGACATGATGGATCCGCTCATCGGCAAGAATGACCTCATTGCCTTGGGTGTCCTCTCGCCCGACTTTCCTGCGGTCCATTAGTGTGATAAGATCAATCAACTCGATCAAAGCAGACGCCACACCGCCGCCGGACGCCACGCCGGATGTGGAGACACCTCCACCCCTGTCCAAGAAGCAATTCGCAGAAATCGAGAAAGCCATCAGCAAGATCAATGGTGAAGCAAAGAGCGAGGTCGAGTGGATCCGCCACTTCTTGACGGGCGCAGCGGATGTGATGGTCTCCTCGCTTGGAGATGCGGCGGGCTCCATGTCTGGCGGTGCTATGAAAATTGAACTGAAGGATAATAAACGTATTGTACCTTACCATGTCTTAACGGCAAGATCGATCCCGGTACACCATGAAGAACCGTCCACAGTTTTGCAAGAGGAATTGCTGCGCGCTAAGATTATGGTTCGGTGCCCGGAGCCGAAGGAGTGGTGCGCGCCCGCTCACTTTGTGCCAAAACCGGGCGGCAAGGTGAGGATGGTTGTGGACTGCCGGAGGTTGAACAAGGCAACAAAGCGCCCAGTCCACCCTTTCTCCTTGGTCCCTGATATAATGCACCAGATCCAGTCGGAGAGCAGATGGTTTGCAAAGTTGGACGCCTTACAAGGATACTTCCAGATTCTGCTGGACGAGAAGTCCCCGTACTTGTGCGCATTCTTGTTGCCCAATGGTAAGTACCGCCCACTGGTCGCCCCCATGGGCTGGAAGGGAAGTGGGGACGTCTTCAGCTTGCGTACGGACTTGGCACTCAAGGATCTGTTAAAAACAAAATGGTTGGCTAAAATCGCGGACGACATATGTGTGCAAGCCGTGATGTTGCTTGAGGTACTGGAAAGGCTTGAAATCGTTATGGCTTGGTGCCGGGAGCATGGAATCAAGCTTTCCATCAGCAAATTTGAAATTGGCCAATCCGTCAAGTTCGCCGGATTCGTTGTGTCGTCGGCAGGGATGATGCCTGACCCGGAAAAGCTAGAGTCCTTACAGCAGTTCCCTACACCAAAATCTGTTACCAACCTGCGATCTTTCCTTGGACTGGCGAACCAGCTAGGCGCGTTTGTGCCCGACCTCCAGCACTCCACTGTCAAGATGGGGGAGTTGTTGAAGAAATCAGCGGCCTGGCTGTGGCTGCCTGAACATGAGGTTGAGTTTGAGAAGGCCAAGGACATCTTGACCTCCCCAGCAGTCGTCCAACCATTTGACCCGGCATGGCATACGCAATTGTTGACGGATGCCTCGCGTCTACACGGGTTGGGCTTCGCCCTGATCCAGCGCGAAAGGTTGGTGGATGGACGCGGAAAGATCCGCATTGTTCAGTGTGGCTCGTACGCCTTATCTTCGGCACAGAAGAACTACGCTACCATTGAGCTGGAGTTAAGTGCAATTTGGTTTGCGGTACAAAAATGCAAGTACTTTCTGCGAGGAATGCCGGAGTTCGAAATTGTCACAGATCACAGACCCCTCTTGGGGATCTTTGAGAAGCCGCTAGGGTCGATCGAGAACGCACCACACGAGCGATTTCACTTAGAGCTAACGGAAAGGCTTAATACCGATGAAACCCTTATTGCCATATCAAAATTCGTTGCTAGGCGAGGTACACCTCATTTATTCATGTCGGATAATGCGAAGCCTCAAACAAACGGGACAATTTCTAAAGAGCTGACATTCAAAAGCCATAAGATGACTTTTATACCACCATACACACCTCACCAAGGGGAGCATTGGGAAAGATTGGTAAAAACAGTCAAAACTCACTTAAGGAGAACGATCGGATCAGCCTACTGTGCACATAAGAATTAGAAACCGCCTTGGTTCAGATCGAAGGCATTATAAACTCAAGACCGATTTCCTCAATGTTCGGATTGATCCCATGTCATTAGAACCCCTAACGCCAGGACATTTTTTAATCGGCAAACCAATTCTTAGTATGCGACCGAAGGTGGATTCCATCAAGAAATTCCGTTCCAAAAAGTTACAACACACGACAAATGGTCATAGCCCGATTTGAAAGACGATGGCGTATAGAATACCTTGGAACTTGTAGAATCCTCGACTAAGAAAAACGAATAACCCCGAAATTCAAGTTGGACAACTCGTGTTTATAAAAACCTGGGAGAAATTATCAAAACAGAAGTGGCCAATGGGCAGAGTTATCGAAACTCATCCAGGCCCAGACGGTGTGCACGAGTGGTGACTCTGAGAACCGCAAAATAATATATTCAAACGGGAGTTAACCACATATACCAGTTAGAAGAAAATTGGCAGAAGGAAAAAACCACTCAGACGACTAAAGAGGCAAATTCCAATAGTCCCACCAAAAAAGGTAAACACAAAAACGGCAAATAACCAGGGAAACAAGCAAAAAGAAACGAGACAACTCAAGACAAACAAGTTACCAAGAAAAGGTCGAACCATCAAAAAACCGCCACAGATTTGCCAATGCTTTAACCAGCTTGGCCCTTATAGTCTGTTGATATGCTCCTGTATGGCGACACACAAGAGACCCTATTGAACGCGAAACGGAATACCCCAAGCAGTACAGCAAATACTCTGATCAAAACACAGCAGAACCACCTCCATTGACATCCTACCGATCGATAAACCTTACATGTTAGAACCATTAGGAACCATTACACGGGATTGACGGTTGGCCATTTAGTTTTCACAATCCAGCTAGAGGAGATGACTCAGCTCACTGAATCAGTTGAAACTTGGTGCGAAAAGTTGCATACTTCGGAAACATTTTGGATGGACGGGGCACTTGGAAAAAGAATAACCAAAACTAATCGCAGCAGGTCACAAATGTAAAGGAATGCACGCTAAGATGAACATGGAAGACTTGTTAATACACAGTTGGTTAAACACCAACGACCACCGCCGAAAAAAGCGCTTCCTTGCATCTTTAGGAGCGTTTGCAGTGGAGGCGCTATTACTTTTGCTTGCAGAACAAATTTCCCATCTATTTGGAAGCTCTGCGACGTATAACAACGAAAAAGTGATGGCTGAACACATAAGAAAAACGGAGCAAGAAGTACATCATTTGGGAGTGTTAGACGCTCAGTTTCAGGAGGCGATTAAACACACACAGCATTTGATAGAAAACCAATTTACCGAAGAAAAACTGGATGTATTTCTTGATAAAAGTAGGCCAAATACTAGAAAAACTGGTTGAAGATCATCGGACTATTATCCACCAAATGCAAGATTTGATTGTCAACGTGTTACATCCCGGGCTGTTCCTCGAATGCGGTTGATATGGAATGAATAAACTCAATACTAGATTGTCCAAACATCAAAAGAAAATATTGCTACAAAATACATCGGACATATTTTGGTTGCCTTTTACGATCATAAAAGAGCCTCAAGCTACCTCTGTAGTAATGCATGTTCCAATTGGAGACCCGACTGAGATAATGACGTTGTACAAAGTGCATACCCTACCTTTCAATGTGGGGTCAATGGGAGCTGTGACTCAGTTGAAACTTCCGGAATTCATGGCATATAATGGTGATCTTACGAGATACTCGCAATCACTCAAGCCAAATTGATAAATGCACAAAAATACAAGAACATTGGTTCTGCGAGGTTCATGTCATCTTCAAACACAATGGCCACCACTGTGAGGAAGACATGGTGATGGAAAATAAGTTAGAGCGGGAGAATTGTGATGTTCAAATCATTGGGAAACACCCCCATGTAAGGCAAATTGGTGCTTCCACCTTTTTACTTCACCATCCGATAGCCACCAAAATCACAATTAAATGCCCGAACAATCAAACTTACACGCCAGAACTAAAAGGAACCATGTTATTCACATTAATGGGCTGCAGTGGAGAAACCAAAGTTTTATAATCTATGGGCAGCACGAATTGCTAAATCAACAAGCCAAGTTTCTCCACCACCCCACGAGTACAATGTTAGTAATTTCCTGAAAGAACACGAGTTGAAACACCTGGAAACCACCCAACTCCACAACATAGAACCCATGACTGTTGATGATTTAATACTAGAAACGCCGGAAGCTTGGTCAGTTCATCAAATTGTGCTCAGCATCGGAATTGCGACAATTGTCGGAGCAGTGTTTATGGGAGCCTGGAGTTGTTGGAAATGTTTGCAACCGTTCTAAGCAAGCAAATGTTATTTCTAACGCTCCTGCTTCATCACCCGAAGAGATACCGCTTCAGGACTTCCCCAGAAGCATGCAAAATCTTAGGGCAGAGACCCGTAGAAATATTGTATAAAGTAAAAACCACAATCACTAATGCGTTCTCTCTGATATAGATAAGGAATCTTCTAAGGCGGACAAAACATGCCCACTCACAAGGCCCAAAATGGACTGGCACCAAGACGCTGATCAATGGGTAAGGAGAATCTTCGGACAAATCTGGTGACAGAAGAGTTCCGAGTTGATCCCTTTCGCATTACCAGCAGACAGGGATGGAAAAATACCGTGCATTGGTTCAAGGAGGGACTACAACTGGCCCCTCTCATCTCAATAGACACAGAACGAAATCTGAACAAACCACAAGACCTTAGAGCTGTTCTGATTGGCACGGTGAATGGATACTCTTGGCTATTGGCATTAAGGAACTGCGGCGACATGAGCATGAAAACAACGGATTAAAAGATCTACTCCCCCGACCTTGCTTGATGTTTTGCGGACAAATCTATCATCAAGGTAGGGTCCGGGCTTCTTGAAGACCTTAAGACAGATTGGAAACCCTACGACAAAACAATGAGCGGAATTCTGGAGTGCCAGCACTTGATGAACGCATACCAGCAGCGTCGTAAGATCTTCCCAAGCGACCCCGTACCCACAAGATCAGGTCTAGGGCATGCAAGCCGGCTTTTTATTTGGCATCGATTACAAGCCTCTCCGAAATTCCGAGACAAAAGCAGCAAAAAAGGTTGGAAGAAAGTTCCCATGGTACAAGACCATAAGCTGTACAATTGGCCACGCTCATTATGGTCTTTTCATCCGCATCAACTCTGCTATTTGGGTAACGATGCAAAAATACCTCTGGCATTGGTATTAACATGGGTTACCGAAATTTTTGCTCCGTTTAAGCATTGCGGCACACTTCAATCAGCACTCCATTTGTTGCAAAAAACCCACCAACAATTGAACCAACAAAGTGATGACCTCTTGGAAATCACAATGGAATTGGAGTCCATGTTTGGAGTTATTCCCAACCAAAACACCAGCTTGCCGGACGAAGATATCGATTGGGACCTACAGGAGCAGGAACTAAACAATCTTTTGACGCCCGAAAACCCGGCCCCGATAGAGAACTGGACTCGCTTGGAGGAAGAGTTTGACCACCTCACCAAAACCGAGAAAATGGACAGCTCTGTCCAGGCGTCTCCAACTAGCCTGACAAAAGGGACCACCATCAGTGTAAAAACAGGAAAAAAGCACAAGGAGCGATGTCCACGAGCCTTCATGGTCACAGTCACATGGGGTCGTGCATGTTTAGCATGCGCTAGTCCAAACCACGTCCAGGCCAAATGTCCTAGTCTCCAAACCAGCCATGTACATCTATGTGCCTACCCGCAATGTGGCAACTCCAGACCTCACGTGATCAAAGGATGTGTCACATTGCATTCAAGATGCAATAAGTGTTTGTGTCGTGGGCATATGAGCAGCCAGTGAGATGACAATACTGCACAACAGTGGTTTGAAATGTTCCAAAAATACGCATCGCACGGAAGGTACACTCAAAGACTTTTCCATGACGCCGCTTGGGGATTTTGGCCCTGGCAAGATTCCCGCACAAACAATACAACAGTTCCATTGTGTGCTCAGCAAGTGTATTTGCCAAAAATGAACTTTGTCCAAACTCAAAGCCGAGTGCTCCAAGCTCTGAGTAAAACAGAAGAAAACCCCAAACAATTATCAAGGGAGATTGCATATTGAAATATTTGTAAAAAACCTTTGAACAGCATGTTTACCTTCTATACCCCCCTTATGCATAGCAAGCGTCTTTTACTGCACCTAAGGTTGGCTTGCTACTCACGCCAACGGCGGGGAGTGTTATGTGCTGTGCACTGTTCTCTGTACTTGGCGAAATTCGGGAAACACACAACTTGAATGCTCTGGGGTATGTTTGATTTATCTGGGGAATCTTCAGAAACAAGAAAACTTACGAAATCAGTGGTGGTCATGGATCTAGACCCACGAATACGAACAATCAAAAGTATTTCATAAACCCGTATGTAACTTAAAGTGCATATCCGATTCGGTGTCCAAGCTCAATGAACTCAAAAGTTCATGCGTCATGTCTAGACGTCTGGCCTTGAGAAAAGCGGAACAAACTGCAGTTTGACAACCGATCATTACCTAGCAACCAGGCCCATCACACGTAAGCGTTCTAGAAAAGGTCCCGTGACTCCCTATTGCACTGGATATTTCTGAGGCAAACACTGTAGTCACGGGCCCTCCTCCTTCTAGAACATCAACCTCGGGTATAAAAAGCCGTCCCCAGAGCAAAGAAAAAGAGTTGATATGATGAAGTAAAACGAAACGCAAGTTATTCTTCATTTGGCTCCACTTTGGAGCTAGCAAGCTCTTTTAACTTTAGCATCAGATCAAAAGTTGTCTGGTGTCGAGGTGCAATCAATTTCGTAAAGAGAAGTGCAAAGTGCAGACAGTGAATCCCTGTACCGAGGAGTCAAAGAGGCCAAGCCATCCTTACCCCTTATATCCCTGACCAACTTGATGGTGGTATTCTTTTTAGGTTTCCTCTTCTTCATTTGTGTACTGTCCACTGGTCGTAACTCAGTTTGCATTGAGAACTGGCTTTTGATATCTTGATCGAGCATCGCGAGATTTCATAGCTAATTCTTTCTGAGTCGTTTTGTGTACTGTCCACTGGTCGTAACTCAGTTTGCATTGAGAACTGACTTTGATATCTTGATCTAGCATTGCGAGATTTCATAGCTAATTCTTTCTGAGTATTACCTGATTATTGTCGTGATTCAGATTGGCATTGGGACTGGCATTGGTAACCTAGCTTGGTTCAATACGGACCGTTGCATTGGAGGCTTCCATATCCAATCTATCAATTTGAATCTAGTTGTTCGGATTGACCTGCATTGGGCGTAGGCTCCGGCCACCGCCGCCGCAATCCGTTGTACCGTAAATCTATCGTAAGTTAAGGCACTCTGTCCTCTCTCTATCTCAAAATCATCCTCATACTTGGTCAGAGAAAAGGTGAACGAGTAAACGGCTGAGCTAAGGTAATTTCCTATGTCACATAACATATGAACACTGTACTTACACAAGAAATACAATTAATGGTGAAACGGTATATCCAGAGTTTGTTGTTCTTCATTCTTTGGGACAATAGTGTTGGCTCTAAAAACCCTATAACCGGAGATCTTTAGATAGGTCTAAACAAATTAAGCCCTAGTAAAATAGGTGCTCTCTTTAAAGGGCGCTATCTTGGCAGGTAACCTATTGCTAGGGTCAGAGACTGGATAGTCTCATGTTCCGTTGTTGTTTTGGGAATTAAAATAATTTATCGGAAAAAGGGAGACCTTCAATCTCATCCTTGTACGGAACACTACAGGAGGCACCATCGGATCCTTGACTCTCCTCTCCAGTTCGTACCAAGGTACGTCCAAGCGGTGGGCCCAATGGCCCCTCTTCCAGAACGCCCAATGCCTCCTCTTCCAGACCGCCCAATGCCTACTCTTACAGAAACCGCTCGCCCATCAACCTTCCCATGCCTTCATTCGCAAACGCACCCAGGTCGTCTCGGCGTCGACCCAGGACCAAGCCGCCCTCTACATCAGTGGGACACACCTCTACCCGCCCGTCGGACTTGGCCGCCATTTCCCGCGATGACCTCGAACGGGAACTATGTAAACGGCTCCGCTGTTCCTAATGCTTCTCAGCTCTTCTGCCTTCAATTCTCAAGCACCTTGTGGACTCCTTCCCCATGGCTCCCGTCTGAAAGCCTCATGTCCCATGAATGCTCTCCACCTCTCAACAGCACTTTCCATGAAGAACAATTACTTTCATATTTTCTCGTCCTATTCTCCTTTTATATCTTAATGCTTCCATCTTATCCCGTATTACACGAATACCTTTCTTTTCACACTTCAACTTCTTTTCATGTGTACTTGTAGTTGTGAATTTGTCAGGTCTGCTCGCACCTATGATCGGGGTTCTCTCAGACAAAGCTTCCGGTTCTTCTTTGTTGACAAGGTCCACGGTTTCCTTTTACCTTGTCACGAGGGCATGTACGCGTATATGTACAAAAGCATCGTCATGAGAAAACCACACTCTGATCCCAAAGAGAGACTCTACGCTTCAACATATTGCGGCAGACCTGGAACACGCGCTTTAAGCCCCTCCTCTTCTCTGCCTTAAGCTCCTCCTTTTCTCTTTTCCAGTTGTGTATTTAAAGCTATGTTTATCATGAATAAAAGGCAGTCTACGACTTACCCCCAAGACCAACACTTCTTTCATTTCTCTAGGTACTACTAAGTCTCGTCTCTTGATCTTGTTACACATGATTTGAGCGTTACATATGTTATCTATCTGCGAAATCTGCAGAAACGAGAAAACTTACGAAATCAGTGGTGGTCATGGATCTAGAAGCACGAATACGAACAAACAATCAAAAGTATTTTATAAACCCGTATGTGACTTAAAGTGCATATCTTATTCGGTTTCCAAGACCAATGAACTCACAAGTTTGTGCGTCATGTCTAGACGTCTAACATCGGGGAAACCTGAACAACTTGCAGTTTGACAACCGATCAATACCTAGCAACCACGCAAACCCCGTATTCACGGGCCCTCTTCCCCCTAGAACATCAACCTCGGGAATAAAAAGCCGTCCCCAGAGCAAAGAAGAAGAGTTATTGTGATGAAGTAAAGAGAAACGCAAGTTATTCTTCATTTGGCTTAACTTTGGAGCTGGCAAGCTCTTTTAACTGTGGCATCGGATCGAAAGTTGTCTGGTGTCGAGGTGCAATCAATTTCGTAAAGAGAAGTGAAAAGTGCAGACAGTGAATCCCTGTAACGAGGAGTCAAGGAGGCCAAGTCATCCTTACCCCTTATATCCCTAACCAACTTGAGGGTGGTATTCTTTTTAGGCTTCCTTCTCTTCGTTTGTAAAACGTCTTATTGTATAATCTAATTTGGAAGTAACTCAGTTGCATTGAGAACTGGCTTTTAATATCGTGATCAAGCATCGCGAGATTTCATACCTAATTCTTTCTGAGTATTACCTGATCATTATTCTATTGTCGTGATTCAGATTGGCGTTGTAACTGGCATTGGTAACCTCGCTTGGTTCAATACGGACCGCTGCATTGGAGGCTTCCATATCCAATCTATCAATTTGAATCTAGTTGTTCAGATTAGATTGACCTGCATTGGGCGTAGGGTTCGGCCGCCACCGCCGCAATCCGTGGTACCATGATTCAATCGTAAGTTGAGGCGCTCTGTCCTCTCTCTATTTCAAAATCATCCTCATACTTGGTCAGAGAAAAGGTGAACGAGTAAACGGCTGGGCTAAGGTAATGTCCTATGTCAAATAATATATGAATATTGTACTACAAGCAAGTTGGAAGCAGATCCAAAGGCCCGTCAACCTGTCATATAACAATAACAGTAATGCAAAGATTTAGTGCTATGTAGCCCATATATCTGTCATCATCCAATGCATAAAGAGGTCCCCAAGAGGTTTCTTGGTAAAGTCTGCCATGAGCGTAAGACGAGTAACTACTGGACTCCCATCCTGAGAGGACTGTATGTTTGTGCTTTCCTGTATATACTTACGACTACATCAGAAATAAAATACCAGCAAGAAGACTTGTGCTAATTATACTTCTTCCCGGGACTTAGGCGGATAACCCAAAGCCCAATACTCCAACCCACTCCTTAGATCGAGATCGAGTTGAATCCGTTATAATATTAACATCCCTTGGTATCAACACTGGTACTGGCCATCGACAACCCGTACCACTACAGTAGAAAAGTAAACGTTCGAGGTAAGGCAAGATCCTGATTCATTTCTTGAATTATATAATACTGTACTTGCACAGAAATACAATTAATGGTGAAGCAATTTATCCATAGTTTGTTGTTCTTCATTCTTTGGGACCGTAGTGTTGGTTCTAAAAACCCTATAACCGGAGATCTTTAGATAGGTCTGAACATGAACAACTGGAATATGGACGGGGACGCTTGGTTTGGGAATCACCTTTTCGCGATTGAGTTAACGCATTATGTTCTCCTTCAAACGAGAATGATCCCAGGCTACAACAATTACTCATTTCAATTTTTAGCTCGATCGAGCGACTGAATCAAAAGTTATGCCGTCTCAAAAGGCACTACAAAGCTCTTCAATGAATGAACGAACTAGCCCTCGTGTGGTAATTGATTACCAGAAGAGGGCTAAGTCATTCATTCTGTGCTCTGTTATGTACTGCACTTTGAGAGGGCATAACTTTGGACCCAGTCCTTTGATTGAGCTGACATTTGAAATACGCAATTGCAGGGATCTGAGGCCAGCCCTATTTGAAGAAAAATTTAATTCATTGACTCGAATTGGAGTTGCTAATTTTCAACCTTACCATCCCCGTCCATACTCCAGTGGCTCATGGTCTGAACAACATAAGCCCTAGTAAAATAGGTGTTCTCAGTAAAGGGCGCTATCTTGGCAAGAAACCTATTGTTAGGGTCAGAGACCGGATAGTCTCATGTTCCGTTGTCGTTTTGGAATTTAGAATAATTTATCTGGAAAGGGAGACCTTCAATCTCATCCTTGTACGGAGCAACGTGAGTAATTTCCTGGAAGAGCACGAATTGAAACACCTGGAAACGTCCTAACTCATCAACATAAAACCCATGGCTATTGATGATTTTATACTAAAACAGCCAGAAGCTTAGTCACTTCATCAAATTGTGCTCAGCATCGGAATTGCGACAATTGTCGGAGGCGTGTTTATGGGAGCATGGAATTGTTGGAAGGCAATCAAATATCACTTTTAACTCTCCTGGAGATACCGCTTCAGGACTTCCCCAGAAGCATGAGAAATCTGAGGGCGGAAACCCGCAGAAACATTGTATAAATTAAGCTAAAATTAAGCTCACTTTTCCTTTTAGAGATAAAAAAAAAACCTCACGAAAGATAACATGACGTGGCACGAAACGGCTAAAACGTGGGTGAATTTAAACCTCTATGTGCGTGGTCATAACACAAAACCAGCGGACATTCAATATCTTATTGGAAATTTTAATCAATGGGATCAATCCTATGTTGAACTTAAAAAAGGTCTGGAGCATGCGCCCATCCTGTCTATAGATACCGAGAATCATCAAGACAAAAGTATCTGCAAAATCCTCATTGGAGTGGTTACGGGACACTCATGGGTCCTGGGAAATTCTGAGTTGAAATATAGCAACGGCAACCTGGCGTCAATTCGCAGCACATTACCACTCATTCTAATAACGATATTAGAGGATATAAATGTGACGAAAGTGGGGTCTGATCCCGCTGACGACATCAGCACAGATTGGAAAAAGATGAGGATTCACGTAAACGGGGGCATTGACATGCAACACCTCATGAACAATTACCAAGATAGGCACCATATCTTCCCCAACGACCCAAATCCGACAAGGTCTGGTCAGTCAGCTCTTGTTCTGTTCTAATTACAAACCCTTCGCTAAGGGAGAACGGAAACAAATACAACATCGAGTCCCGACCCACCTATCTCACCATCCTTATGAATGGCCAATGTCCATTCGGAAATTCGAACGATTTCGATTGAATTACCTGGTGAATGATGCCGTCATGCCACTGGCCCTTATCCTGACCTGGATCAGCTCCATCAACCCTTTTGTAACAATTCCAACCATCAACTCAGCAATAAACCTGTTATGAGAACAATATCTTGTTCCAGTAGCACAGGAACCCAGTCCGCCCTCTGCACGTTATTTCACTCCAGAAGAAATGGATGATGAGGAAGATGAATTCTTGAATACACTAAACGAAATGGAATTTATCCTTGCGGACGTCAACCCCCATCCAGTCCTGAAGACCTCGGATGTCAATGTAGACTGGGACGATCAAATGCTGACCCTCAACAACTTGTTGCACCAGCCCGTCCCAAAACCCACGATCGGGAGATTACCCGACACCATGATCCAGCCTTCGCAAAAGATATCAAGAAGATCAACAAATACATAACACTTCTTTGCCAATCCCTGAAAGAACCCTTCTTACCGTACCCCAAGACCTTTAAAGCATGAGGTCGTGTGGGAAAATGCTTCCCTGGCTTGTGCCAGTCAACATCTTTAACAAAGTTGCTGAATGGCATGATTTTTCAAGCGAATGAGGGAGTCTATCACTTTTGATCGCCTTACTACCCATTCACTTTAGGTTGGTTGACTCCTGATCTTTTAGGTAATACAACCTGTAAACAGAGCCTTTTTCATTTATGTAAGTCAACTAGTTGGTACCCCGGAAAAAACCGGGGCACCAACTTCCCGTCGTATATGGTTGCCTCTATTGAGGTCTTGAAACCCTCAGAGGATTAAGGGGGCGGTTTGTTTCCATCTAAAAGCCGCAAAACGATCAAATTTGTGTAGGCAGATTATAAGGCACTGAGCCAAGATGGCTACAAGATTACTAAGTGCCAAGAGAGTGGAAATTATTTCTGCGAATGGGACACCAGGTTCAAAAATATGGGTCTCGTCGAGAACCCTCTTAAACAAATTTCAGTGACCTCATCTTTGAGGTGAAAGCATCTAAGTGAGAGTGATTAAATTGTACTAACTTATCTCCAGAACGTTCTTTTCCCACCTCTTCAGTTAAAGGGAAAAAAACGAAAGCCCGGATTATGGAAGCACACTTAATAAAAATCAATCATCAGTTTTTGGTTTTGTACAATGATGACAAACGAATAAAACCAATTTTCTCCAACCTTCTTTTGTTAAAGAAGGACTATTGGAAATGTTACTGTGAATTTTTGAGACAAATCAAACTGTAGTCGGCAGTCACTGCCAGAATCAAGAACAAGTAGGGACTTATATGCCAAGCATAAATCCATTAAACCACTTGCGTCATCCATACTCAAAATTTGTGTACTCCGCATTGGAAAGATAAACTTGGAAATATATGTCAAGCATGCTTCATGTTCTAGCAATTCTAGGAATTCTTGAAATAGGTCACACGGGCGAAAACCATGAATAAAAACGAGAATTAAAACAAAGTTTCTCCAGTATTTCGTGACGGTGCATTACATGAGATACACTCAGCGTCAAAAGTCTTCAGGCCCCAGCAAAGTATTATGATTTGCCTTCACAACTTTAGAACAGTTCAGTGAAACACTTGTCGAACTAAATGCTTTTTAAGACTGTCAAGGAACAATGCTTATGCAAACTTTCGTCGGGATAGTGTAAAACGTTTAAACAATGTAACCCAAGAAGTGAATCATGCCATTTTGACGGTGAGTGTATATTTTGTCACATAATTGACAAACAATTCCCGAAATATCAGCCATCTGATATTGTTTTCAATAAATGCGGAAGCATTATTGAAGATCTACCTGGGGAAGTCCATGATGTGATTGGAACAGTCGTTGCCATCACTAAGGATTACAAATCAACCTCGGGGTAAGCACTGACAACCTCCAGCCGATTTTGGAAGCAGGGACTGTTTTTGGTGCTGCAATATGGGGTCGTGGTGTCTAATGTCGAATTCGGCTTGCCTGCGTTTAAGCGTCACCATTTAACCACCGTAGACCTAGCAATTCGGTCCATGATTATTGTAAATGCCCATGGGAAGATGTACGACGCGGAATTTGAAGCTGAGTGTGATGCATTGATGCACGCCATGAACCTTTCCAAAGAAAGGCCTGACATTGGAATGCAAGGAACACAAATGGAAGCACTTCAAATTACCATTTTCCTTATCTGGGCTGTAGTGGGAGCAGACTACCACGCCACAGCTTTGACTGGCAAAGATTTGGAAGAGTGGAAAAAGTTCAACACTGATGGACTCATTAAACACCTGACTTTTCTTTATTACCTGGATATGGCAGCCAAACTGGCAATGGCCATAACATCCCCTTTTATGGCCAATGCTTTCTGAGGTGCTAAAAAGGATAACAGTAGAACTCACCAGAGCTCTAGCCTACTTGTCTGCCAATTCTGAAGAGACAGTTTATGCCACATTGGCTAAACACGATGATCCAGGGCAATGGTAAGAAAGAAAGCGTATAGAGAAGGTACAACAAAAGTGCCCATGTGACTCAAGAGCTTCTTTTGGCTTATGTTAAACCGGATTTGGACAGATTCACAGATATGATTGAAACTAAAATTGAGAACTGCACAAGTTCAGAGGGCACGAAGGTTTTGCGTACTCATTGAAGCAAAAAAAAGTCACAAAAACATGCTGCTGTCAATAGACTTGGTAGTAAAACCTTCCAATTACCGATGCCAGAAGAGGAATGTATGCGAGAATTGGTGGACATGGGCAAGGACATGATTCTGGGACTGAAAGAATCAGCCAATGCTAGCAACATGCCTGTTGATTACGACACGTAACTTTCTAATAGGTGGAACACAAGTCTGAGAAAATTGTTGAGTGTTAAGATACAAAAAAAGTAAAGAAATGTTTGAGATTGTTTCAAAACTTCTAATACTTGTCAATTAAAAAGCTAAAACATGGGTTTTGTGATACAAAACCGTTTGGTTTTAGCACAAACTACAATATTAATCTGTATACGAACAAAAGCATCGTCATGAGAGAAACAAACCCTGATACCAAAGAAAGACTCTACGCTCCAACATGTTGAGACACGCGCTTAAGCCACTCCTCTTCTCGGCCTTAAGCTCCTCCTTTTCTCTGTTCCAATTATGTATATAAAGAGAAGTTTACCATGAATAAAAGGCAGTCTACGACTTACCACCGAGACCAACAATTCTTTCATTTCTTTAGGTACTACTAAGTCTCGTTTCTTGATCTCGTCAAGACTTGATTCGAGCGTTACATGGCGACCGTGACATCTCTTTCCAACACTTCTCGATAAGTCCTTTCCAATCTGTGGCCGTCTCCTTCATATCTCTTTCCTATCGTTAGAGCCCAGCTTTAACGCCACCGACTCCAAGCCTTTTTCCATTCTTTAGGGCCAACATCTACCTCGTGGAACCACCGTTCTGACTAGGCTCGTAATTCTACCTCAATACTTCAGCTACCCCCGGATCAAACCCACTGACCTTCAGTCACGATGGCTTCTCCTGGTAATTCCTTTCTATCTCCTCCTTCTAAGCCTACTCTCAATCATTTCTACGAATCGGACGGGGATTTATTGCTCAAAACTTTAGTCCCTATTTCGATTCACCCTCATTCTGATGATGCACAAATGCTCTCCCTTTCTGATCGAATTGAAGTGCTACGGGGTCGTCGAGAGAATCTCCGACTTCAAGCCTTAGCTTTAGAGGCTCCTTTTGATCAGGATGATGAGACCCCAGACAAACTTTTCACCATCATGGGGTCTATTCGGGGAGCAATCCGCACCCTTGACGAAGATATTACAACAGTGGAAACACGGCTCCAGGATATGTCATCGATCCAACGGTCCAGCTGTTCCACCGATCTGACAATCCCATCGGATGCTGCGTGTTTTGAGGACTTAGACGTGTCAAGCCTGAAGAAATTTGTTCCAGAACTCCAAGCTGATTCGGACATCTGTTTCTCGGAGATTTGGAGTAAACTCACGATCTTTGCGGAAAGCCATTCCCTGTCTCATGATCATATCAAGTTGGCGTTGAGTACGCTTACTCACGCTGACTATTTCGATACATTTCAGACTATTAGGGACCAACCGTTGAGAGTTATTGTGGACACGATGGCCACTCAGTTTTCCAAGAAGGATTCTCCCCAACTCATCATGACTAAGCTCACCAATATCACTCGCGCTCATAATGAACCTATCCGTAAGGCTATGTTGAGAGTGATGTTGTAAGGTTGCCCTTCTTTCGGACAATGGGCCGTCGACGAATGTGGTGCCACAAAAACGACCCCACCAGCCCCTGTGCATTTTGCAATCCCCCCTTCTGTTATGAAAGTGGGGCTAAGCAAGTGTACCGGCACATGGTTTCGGTC
>NC_081442.1:11296240-11299145 GCF_007210705.1 Tigriopus californicus
TACAATTAATGGTGAAACGGTATATCACGAGTTTGTTGTTCTTCATTCTTTGGGACAGTAGTGTTGGCTCTAAAAACCCTATAACCGGAGATCTTTAGATAGGTCTAAACAAATTAAGCCCTAGTAAAATAGGTGCTCTCTTTAAAGGGCGCTATCTTGGCAGGTAACCTATTGCTAGGGTCAGAGACTGGATAGTCTCATGTTCCGTTGTTGTTTTGGGAATTAAAATAATTTATCGGAAAAAGGGAGACCTTCAATCTCATCCTTGTACGGAACACAGCTGACACGATAAAATACACACACTAGTTTTCCCTCGCTTTTATCTTGCGTGTCTCTTCTTCGTCCTCCGTCCTCATCGAGGCCACGCCCACACATCCTCCAGTGTGGTTTCAGTTCTTGCAATGCATCAAAAAGTCTAAAAGTGATCCAAGACGTGTTGACCAATATTCGGGGGTCCAGGCACTGGAACAAGCAGAGTGCGCCCTCATAAGGCATGAGCAAGGTATTGTCTTCGCAAATGAGATGACAAAAGTGCGAAATCCCTCGTGCCAATCCATTCGTGACACAAAAAGAGTATTGGTCAAAGCCTCTAGCCCCATTGCCAAGCTCGCCCCGTTTCTAGACAGAAACGGACTTCTGAGCGTTGGGGGAAGGCTGAATCGTATGATGGATGGGGAAGCTAACCCAATAATTTTACCCAAAACAAGCCGAATATCAGAACTTGTGATAGCGAGCTATCACGCTCGCATGGGCCATTGTGGCCGAGGAGGAACCATGAATGCCATTGGCCAAGCTGGGTTTTGGATTGTTGGACTCAACTCAGTAGTGCAAGGATACCTATTGAGGTGCTCTTGGTGTAAATATCATTGTCGTAAGACAGAGCAACCAGTGATGGCTGACCTACCTCTTGACCATTTGCAAACTGCCCCACCGTTTTCTTTTGTTGGAGTGGATTACTTTGGCCTTTTCATCGTGAAAAACAAAAGAAAAGAAGGAAAACGTTATGGAGTGATCTACTCCTGCCTTTGTTCCCGAGCTGTGCATGTAGAAGTATCAGATTCACTTGATACAGCGTCGTATATTGCAGCCTTACGAAGAATGATTGCTCAAAGAGGACCCATAAGGCTGATCAGATCTGACAATGGACTTAACTTTGTTGGAGCTGAGCGAGAACTGAGTGAAGCATTGCAGGAGATGAATACGGAGGCAATTAGCCCTTTGCTAAAGGAGCAGATGACATAAGGGTTGGCGATCAAAATCCTCGTGATCTGAAGACCTTCACAACACCAAGGTATCATCGTTCCGGTGAACAAGCTGATTCTATTAGAGCCAAACTCCAAGGGAAGTGATGCCCCAGGGATAAGTGATGAAGATGGAGATGAAAAGAGTGAAGAGGAGCCGAGACTTATTGAAAGCCTCGGAGGGAGCCAGATGTCGGAGGAGGGCGCGTAGGTTTGAATTTCCTGCTTCCAAGCGTTCGCCCCTCGCCAAAATAGGCCCTAGCGGCCAGTTCTCTATAACTTTATTGGTGCCTCGGCGTGGACATTTTTTCGACATTTTTGTAATCGCTAGTTTGTAGAGAATATACCCAATTTCGGAATAATCAAAACATGTCATACGTTAGGGGAAGGGCAATCGAGACTGGAATCATCCCAATACAAAAGTCGAATTTGGACTCGATTTTGATATGTGAATCCATCTCGCAAGAATCCCGGAATCTTGTTAAATGAGTATATTTAATGAGTAGCTGACCAAATGTGTCTCATGGTGTAATGAAAGCATTGTTAACTGTTACGAATTTAGTTGATCAAGCGTGAATTTTTGAAGTCTTGCCGTCTTTGGAGGTGTTGGGAATAGGAACACTGGGTGACAAGGAAACTCAGTGCTTAAAAAGAAAAGCAAAGCACTGCTTTGATACCGAGCAATCAACAAAGTTTTGGTCGCTCAATTGAAATGACAAAAGCCAGTAATACAGCACCAACCTCCGTTCTTGCGTTTACTTGAACACCCGGCTTCCTCATCAACTATGCATGGTTAGTAAATAGGGGCCTGTCCTTTGACCGCACGACGTTGGTCCTCACCACTCTTGCTCCCAGACATTTTGTCCTCAGTACTTCTGATCTTGCGATACTTGGTGATAAGACTGTTACCCCCTAAATCAAAATCTTGCTTAAAAAGGGACTACTCATAATTGAATCACACCCATAAACTCTTTGTTGAATAATAGGCAATGGATTAGTAAGCATTGACCCAAATAATTCGAGCAATGTAAGTTTACTTTTAAGCATATATAGCACTCATTTTTTAGCTATGCCCATGGAGCAATTGCGTTGTTAGTGTAGTTGGCTACTTACCGCAAATCCTAACTCAACTTTCAAGGTATGTTTTTAATTTGATTTTCTTTTTGCTTTGGGTGCAAGGGTCGTTGGGGTGAGCCTCGGCCATCATATTGTCCAATTCCAAGTTAAGACAGGCAGATTCATGTCTGGTATCAGTTCTTGTTTCTCCATCTGTGGGTTTGGTTAGAGTCTACAGAAAGGCCAGGGCCAGGGAATCGAATCAGAGACCTCCCTCACTTTGAGACATCAAGTTAACTACTTCCCCACGACTCACCCCAATAAAGGTTCACTTCTGGCTCCAAGGTTTGAACCTATGGAGAGCATTCTTGTGTTGTTCACGCTCAGAAGCCGCTGTTGGAGGATGGCGCGTAGGTTTGCATTTCCCGCTTCCAAGCGTTCGCCCCCCCACCAAAATAGGCCCCAGCGGCCAGTTTTCTAAAACTTCATTGGTGCCTCGACGTGGACATTTTTTCGACAATTTTGCAATTGCTAGTTTGAAGAGAATATACCCGACTCCGGAATAATTGACACGTGTCATACGTTAGGGGAAGGGCAATCGAGACTAG
>NC_081442.1:11300082-11304492 GCF_007210705.1 Tigriopus californicus
ACGAGCGTTTTGCTAATTTAAGCTAAGACAAAACCGTGTCTCCTTCAAGTATGTATTAGTACTTCTCTTTCAAAAAATGGTTGTCCGAAATCTCGGCATTTTAATAAGCATCTAAATAGCGTAATGGATAGTACTGTTTGATGACAATTAATATTGATGCAGTTGTTGGTATTCACATCAGTCTGATACGAAGAACCACCCAGCTTCCTCATCAACTATGCATGGTTAGTAAATAGGGGCCTGTCCTTTGACCCCAAGACGTTTGTCCTCACCACTCTTGCTCCAAGACATTTTGTCCTCAGTACTTCTGCCCTTGCGATACTTGGTGATAAGACCATTACTCCCTAAATCAAAATCTTGCTTAAAAAGCGACTACTCATAATAATCTTTGCTAAATAATAGGCAATGGATTAGTAAGCATTGATCCAGATAATTCAAGCAATATAATTACGTTAGTTGAGTTGTTTCACTTGTAGGCATATCTAGCACTCACTTTTTAGCTATGCCCATGGAGCAATTGCGTTGTTAGTGTAGTTGGCTATGTACTGCAAATCCTGCAAAACTCAACTTTCAAGGTATGTTTTTAATTTGATTTTGTTTTTGGTTTGGGCTCCAGGGTTGTTGGGGTGAACCTCGGCCATCATATTGTCCAATTCCAAATTAAACAGGTAGATTCTTGTCCGTTATCAATTCTTGTTTCACCATCTGTGGGTTTGGTTAGAGTCTACAGAAAGGCTAGGGACAAGGAATCAAATCAGGGACCTCCGTCACTTTGGGACATTAAGCTAACCACTACACCACGACTCACCCCAATAAACGTTTCTTTCTGGCACCAAGGTTTGAACCTAGGGAGAGCATTCTTGTCTTGTTCACCCTCAGTTGCACTAGCTCCTATATTTGGATATTTTTCTTGAACCTTTAATCTCAGAAACAAAGGGGTTATCAAGGTGGGTCAAAGATCTGGAAAAGATATTATCTATGAGATTTGTGGCTACGCATGTGATCAACTGAAAGTTAGCAGGGGACGCTGGATTGAGCTCGAGGAATTTGTACAGATCATACGTACGTATATACAGTGATAGGGGAGGTATCAAATGGATTTTGGTCAAGGAATCAAACCTTTTGGACAGTAGTTAAGATCTTAGAGTGGACTAAGCATTTTCACTTTCAAATCAATTTTTCATTACCAAACTTGGGTTTGGTGAATCTTTGAAGGCTACATCCAAGACATAATTGAAACAGTGTAGCATAATTTTTTTCTTCTTTTTGAATACAATTTTGATGACAATTGTGGCGGGGACAAATGTCGCGCAATATAATGACATGCCGTCAGTCCTCTTATTTATAAACTTGGCCTTTGCACTCTTGGAGCAGCTTGGACAATGGGTTCATATTCATACTTGTATGGCAAGTATTTATTTTCTATGCTCAAGAACCTCTTTATTAAGTGGGCTTACCAAACCTGGATTTTGGCTAACATGTATTGTTACCGCCCCATGAACTAGCACCGATAGAGTTCAATCATATATTCAAAAACAAGGCTTTATCAGATAGTTCGGCAAATTTGGGTTTAACAGAAATGTATTTAGAGTGGGGCGTTGTTGGCTTAATTCTCAAAATGGCGGAGTGACTCTCCAGCAAAACTCGTTTTGGTTATTAACCCACTCTCGCAACCTCGAAAAGACGCGCCGGATTTAAAACAGGACATCAAGCATCCATATGTATAAATAAAACACATTTGGTTATTACATCTGCAACATATTTAACCACGAATCTAATGAGTTGAAATTCAATAAACTCTATTGACCTAAGCGTAATAGTGGCTACTGTATTGTTTGCAGACGTCCTTACCGCAAATATGTTTTTGGTTAATCAACATTGCGATTGTGCTTTTCATTGGAAAAAGGTAGCGCCATCTATCTCATTTAAGTGCGGAAAGAAACGAATATATCAGATTTTATCAACGTATTAGTTGATGAATAAATTGCTGCTTAGATATTGTGACACAAAGGACATGTCAACACATCTCTGGAAGATCTTTAGAATCCTGCGAGGGCAAATGTCCAAACACTCATGACTTCCAAATAAGAATACAACTGGGAATTGATTATCGTATACTTAATAACTAATCTACTCCAAAAAGATTGAAATATCGCCAAAAAGTATCATGAAAAGGGAATGAAATTTTCCCAAAAAGACAGAAAAATGGTTTTCGGTTTTGAATTAACTATTAAACGAAAGCATTACCACGAATCAAAAAAATATTCAGCCAACAAAAGACATTACTTATCAAAGAAAGAGTTACTGCGCAAGACCTGGGGGGAGACCGATGGAGCAGTCGCTCATATAGTCCTGGGAGTACAATGGTACCTATATGAGATGGCCTGGTCGGGTTTCACGTGTGACCTTTCCATGTACGTGTTGGCAATGACGGCTAACGAGAGCAACATTGTAGGACGCGGATAACCGCCTCTTCACACGTGGAAACACGATTATTAAAAGAAGCGTGATATATTAGGACCCAATGTTCAAATGGATTTAGCGTATCCAGCTTTGACACTTCCTTGAGACTTTGGGGGGAGATTTCAGGGACCCCCTACAAATGGAGAGCTCGGGATCACCACTATTGCGAGCCAATATTATTGGTTGTGACCTACTGATTCAACATGATTTTCTTATGCAATTATTAAAAGATTGCTTCTCACACTTTAATAAAGACGGTGCGAATGACAGATCGGTGTTATGGGATCTACGTTTTGTTTTTCGACCGTTATCAACAGTGACGTAGGGTACTTGCTTTACATCGTATGAAACTATCATCCAGGATCGTTAGACTCAGAGTTTCAGATAATTGGTCACGGTAAGTTGATTGGAAATAGGCAATTTGGCGATTCATCTGTTTTTTCATAGATTCATTCGATCGGATATTACTAAAGTGATGTCGTAATATTTCCGTTCTTTACTTAGCTACATAGTCCATTGAAGAGCTTTTGCGCAAAGTGCGATTTGCACTATCTACTACTGCCTGTTTGACTAGATGGGGAACTCCAGCCCCAGGGTATCCCCTATTCCCTTGACATTGCGCCACCCATCTCACAAAGTGGAATATCAAAATGTTGTGGCCCGATGAGACCGCTTAAGTCGACAAAGTTGAGGGAGGTACCTGACCTGACCGAGGAGGTGCTCTGCGAAGGAGGGCTCTGGTACTTTCAATAATCGGACCTAATCACTAACCTAGAATCCTCACAGCACGGATTCTTGGGGGGATCCTCCGTCAAAAGGAGTCCTTCTTAGCTGGTATGAGCCCAGCCTCTACTGATAACCCTACACTATCTGTCGTTCTTATTGGTTGAGCAGATGATAGGAGGGCGCCTAGACCGCCGGCGGCGCCGTCTGCATATTTCGCGACACGACTCGCAGCTTTTGCAAGCCTCTGCCGCAAACTATTATTTGAGGTGTCTAATCGTAGGCGAGTTAGCTAGGCTAAGACGGCGGATGATAATCTGGAGCGAATGCGGGGCGAGACTAGAGGAGGACCGAGTGGGAGTCCATTCAGCCGCGGCTATTCCAGGAGTACCACCTCGGCAAGACACTAGCATGAGGGCGTTCGCAGCATCTTGTATGTCTGAGCAGGCCCAAACTAAGCCGTTCTTTGCGGGGTCCACGTGGCTCCGTGCGGCTCCCGTGGCTCCCGTGGCCTTCTCCGCGTTGACCAAAGCCGCTAGAGGACCCACCCTCGATCTTTCCCCAAATCGTCATTGTCCATAGTGGATCAATCCAAACGACCCCACACTCCAGGTCCAAAACAACGGACCACAATCAATGGGTCCAGGATGCTCAAAAGGTTCGAATTATAGGAGTTTCCAATCCGGGGTTCAACAGCCAATCGCAGCTTTTCTAAATACTAGTAATGTTACCCCCCATGAACTAGCACGATAGAGTTGTTCAATCATATATTCAAAAACAAGGCTTTATCAGATAGTTCGGCAAATTTGGGTTTAACAGAAATGTATTTAGAGTCGGCGTTGCTGGCTTAATTCTCAAAATGGCGGAGTGACTCTCCAGCAAAACTCGTTTTGGTTATTAACCCACTCTCGCAACCTCGAAAAGACGCGCCGGATTTAAAACAGGACATCAAGCATCCATATTGATAAAATAAAACACATTTGGTTATTACATCTGCAACATATTTAACCACGAATCTAATGAGTTGAAATTCAATAAACTCTATTGACCTAAGCGTAATAGTGGCTACTGTATTGTTTGCAGACGTCCTTACCGCAAATATGTTTTTGGTTAATCAACATTGCGATTGTGCTTTTCATTGGAAAAAAGCGCCATCTATCTCATTTAAGTGCGGAAAGAGACGAATATATCAGATTTTATCAACGTATTAGTTGGAATGAAATG
>NC_081442.1:11306105-11426250 GCF_007210705.1 Tigriopus californicus
AATTGCTGCTTAGATATTGTGACACAAAGGACATGTCAACACATCTCTGGAAGATCTTTAGAATCCTGCGAGGGCAAATGTCCAAACACTCATGACTTCCAAATAAGAATACAACTGGGAATTGATTATCGTATACTTAATAACTAATCTACTCCAAAAAGATTGAAATATCGCCAAAAAGTATCATGAAAAGGGAATGAAATTTTCCCAAAAAGACAGAAAAATGGTTTTCGGTTTTGAATTAACTATTAAACGAAAGCATTACCACGAATCAAAAAAATATTCAGCCAACAAAAGACATTACTTATCAAAGAAAGAGTTACTGAAAATACATTGAAAAAAGCTACTTTTTTCCTTGAAACTTACTTTGTCAATAATAAGGTTAAGAGATAAGAAATAAGCTTTTGCTAAAACTACTTCTTAGTCATTGTTGCAATGAAGCTCATTAGGAATGGTGCTACCTCTCCCGAAAATTGGTGAAAGACAATGCACTTTGTTATGCTTGACGGCGTAAATGAAAATAAAGAAAGCAAACTAGAGTCCCGTTATTTCTTATGAAAGAGGCTGAATTTACACCCAACATCTATCTATAAAACAGTAAACCTTTTGTGATCATCATTTCATTATCAAATTGCACAAGAAAGGCATGCTTTTGCGACTATTATTTATTCTATGCTTTCCATCTTGCCCTCTTATTCTCAACAACGGTCCATGCAAGGGTAATTTCAGTGATTTTGTCAAAGCTTCGTCCTCCACATGTCAATATCAAACTTATTTTGCCAACTAAACATGAATAGCCCTACCCCTCAACCAAAATGTTTTGCCCTCGACAATTTTCAAAGTGTCATAGACCTTTATTTTGATCATAACACTGCCTGAAACAATGACAGTATAAAGTATTCAGTTTTCCGTACTTTCGAGAATTTGGCTTCACTGCCCGGCTGTAAGCTGGTCACCTTGTCAGCACAACAGCTGTCTATACAAACCTTACAAGGTAATTTTTACAAGGTATTTTTCACAACGCCTTTTTGGTGCCCCATGTGCATTTTAGGTGAATAAGTCGATTACAATTGCCTATTCCATTGAGAAAATAAGATCTCAAAATTGGGAAAGCAAAACTCATTTAAAAACATGGCCGCTGCACATTCTGTTGGACGTCAGTTGATATTGTTCAGTTTTGGGGATGGATGTAAGGTTGGACGTTATTCTCCAGCAATCAGTTGGCGGTGCTACTTTTTTTAGACATGACTCAACCTAATCAAACCTTACCCAAGCTAACCCAACCCAAAAGAACCTAACATGATATTCATAACCCTTAAAGTCCCTTTATCAACCTTTTGAAATTGGGCAACAAATTTTAAAAATGAGCACCGCCAATTATACATTACATTTTAGTTTATAGTTATTTTTACGCCATGACATGACCAAGAGTCGCAATAAAGATTAATATTAATTGATTGGTAGAAAATAACGTTAGTCTGTAGATAGGTGGCGTTTAAGTTGTTTTTTAGTGTAATTCGGTCGTATATATACAAGCAAGAGAAATATTTCATGTTTAAAGATAACCGGAATCTTACAACTTTCCCATGAAGCTTCTTTGAGTGCCAAAGTGACTTGTGGAGTTAGTGTGACACAATACTTAACCCATATGTCTTAGGATTGATGATGTTATCATTTAAAAATTGGCACTTTTTAGGTTTCAAACAATGAAAGTCCTCGTTGATCAAGTGGGAAAGATCGAAATTGAAAGCAATGAAACCGTCGAGTGTTTCAAGGCAAAAGTTGACACTGAACATGGCTTTCTTGGTCCAATGCAGAGATTGTATAAAGATCAAACACTGCTTCAAGATGGGTATGCTTTGAGCGATTATGACGTTTCTTCTGGAGACATCTTGATCATGAAATTGGAAACGCTTAAAGGGGTGAAAGTAGCCTTAGTCGGAATCTCTCCATCTCCAGCTGCTTAGGGAGGGGAAGAATCGGACCAAGGATCAAGTTTCTGTGGGTGTGGTAGAGAGCCAGAACCAGCAAGCCTTCCTCCTCCTGATGATCCAGATAAGAAGAAAAAGAAGTATTCCCCATCTTACCTTGAGAAGATGGGAATTTGGAAGAAGAAATAGAGCCAACGCCAAGTTTTCATTATAATGATGCATCTTTTCATACTTGTTCTGAAATGATCCAGATTTGCTGAGACTTCACTTGGTCAACTTTTGTGGCGCTTTATGTAATTTTATTATCCTAATAAACAAACGCCCATATCATTTCCTAGACTTCCTTATTATCAGACCCAACAATTTATTTAATAATGTCCATCGATCCCTTAACAGACTTTTGAGCAAGTCTCGTTGAAAACGTGATCGGATAGTTAGCCATCTAACTTTACTAGGCCACGGCCTTTCTTTATTCCTGTCCTTTGTTATCGCTGAAATCGTGCATGAGCGCATGCAGCTTTGACATATTGATTATCTTGTTTGGAACCACGTCCAATCGGGACAATTGTGAGAGACCCATAAATATTGAAAAGCTCTGCCGGCCAGGAGCTCTTTGAAATTTTATTCCTTCAAGTAAGCGTTGACAATCCTCTAACCTCGCAAAATAAGAAGGTCAAAAAACTTGGGAGGCAAAAGACATATTTGCAACAAGTCAATTGATAAATATTTAGGATGAGGATTTCGAATGGTGACAAAGTTAAGGTATCATAAACTAGATTACAGATTACAACTATGTTTTAGGGCATCCAAAGGTAGCTTCAAATGCAACTCCATCATTCAAATTTCCCGCCATATGCAAAAAGGATATCATCCAATTACCTCTCATTGTTGTTTATCTTGACTTTGTGATTTGTATAGTGTCTAGATTTGTCGCAAAATAGAAAAACGTGAGGCCATCATAAAACTTTATATGGAAGGCCACAGTTGCAGGAAGATTGCAAAGACTTTGGAAGTCATGAAAGTGTCAAAATCAACTGCGTCATAAACTATTAAAAGGTTCAAACAGTTCAACAGTGTTGAGAACAGGCCAAAATCTGGTCGTCCCAGGTCGGTGAGGACACCAAAACTAGTAAAAACCACCAGAATGAAAATTTGTCGAAACAGCAAGAGGTCCATTCAACAAATGGCTCGCCAGGCAGGTGTGAACCGGGAAGTTATGCGAAAGGTGGTCAAAGAGGACTTGCACATGACTGCCTACCATATGCAAAAGAGACAGATCTTGAGTTCAACTGTTATCCAGAAGAGGCTCTCCAGAGCAAGAAAACTCAAAAAGTGGTTTCAAGAGGGCACGGACATTTTTGTGATTTGGACAGATGAAAAGCTTTTCACTGTTGAAGCTGCTTTCAACAGTCAAAATGATCGGATTTTGGCCAGGAACATTCAGAGTGTTACTGTAAAAGAGAGAACAATATTCAGGCGGCAAAAACCAGCATCTGTAATGGTGTGGGCTGGTGTAACTGATTGCGGCAAGAAAACCTCTTTGGTCTTCATTCCAGAGGGTATTAAAGTTAACCTGCACATTTACTTGGACATGTTAGCCTCTAAGGTGCTATCCTGGATTCAGGCTCAACAATGGACGGGTTCCTACTCTTTCCAGAAGGATGGGCACTCCCACACAACAAAACTTGTTCAGAGCTGGTGCGGCGACAAATTTGAGCACTTTCGAGACAAGACAATGAGGCCTCCTTCCTCTCCAGATCTCAATGTAATCAACTTTTGTATTTAGTCAATTCTGGAGAGGAAGATTGGGGTACGGTTGTACAAAAACATTGAAGATCTCAAGGCAGCCTTATTGACAGAATGGGAAATAGTTGACGAGGAAACCATGCGTGCTTCTTGTACTGCAGTGCAACAACGTGTGAAGGCTGTAATTTCTGCCAGAGGTGGATACGTCAAATAAACTTTAATGTGAATTGTAGCAGGATATATATTTAATGATTTAACATAACAGAGTCACCTCTGAAATCTCAATAAGATGAAGAGTTAAAGTCGTTTCAAAGTGCCCTAAGTCATTGTTGTCACTGTCACCCTGCACATTATAAATTCAATTTTGCTCTTTTTAACTCAGGCATAAGAAATCTGATCTCTTAACTTCGGGTTTTTTTCCTCTTTTATTTGAAACTGTCTTCAATAACATGTCAAAATTGATAGGTTTCGATACCATTTGATTAAATATTTAAAATACATTTTAAAATACTTACCCAGTATAAAATATCAAATGTACATGTATAGCCTTCTTCTGGAGCACAGATTATTTAGATATTTCACATCTATGACGGATATCTTTTCCTAAGCTCAACTAATGATGGAGAATAAAATCATGGATGGATTTGGGGAGAGGTGTGCAACATACACAAGCCAAAGGAAGTTTTCGTTCTGTGTCAGATCTTTTGTTTTTTGAAGGATTTGAAGGAGAAAATATGAACAATGAAACGATACAAATGTAACAAGATTTGAAACCCAAACACATTCATTGTTGAAAGCAAGCCCAATTTGCAGCCCTTAGCTTTCTTCTTTTGGATGCATGGAAATATAAAAAAGTAAAATTCTGTTAAGACCACTAAAAGCTTCAAATTTCTTCAGCTGCCCAGGGACAAACGAAAAATGAAAAGCCATCTCGGAGCGTGAAAAAAAGGAAAGAGTTTTGAGTATTTTTTTGGTTTGTTGGGTCATTACAATTTCAGTGTTTTAAAATGTAATGGGATTACAATTAATTTTTAGAAAAAAGGAACGAATTACTGTCATTTTGTTACTTGTAATCTTGGTACTACTAAGCTGCAAGTTATATGCAAATTGATTTATTAATCAATAGCAAATTTTACTAGATCAAAAGCATTTACAAATTACTCTTTATATAAGTATGTAAGTGTTGATTTTATAATATGACTTATGTCAAACTTGAACAAAGTCTTGACCAAAAATTCCCCATCAATCCTAATTCAAGGGCTTGCCAGATCCCCCAACTCTAACTCAATAGTCTATCAAACAATGTATGAATGTAAAGTTGAGCAAAGTAAATAGGTCTTTCATCTTGAACTGGCAGTAGTTCCATTCCCAGTAGCGGTAAGGAAGCGCCAAAAATAAAAATATAAAATATGCTTGGCCCTAGTACTCACTACTAAAGTCAATCTACCAGAATTAAGGAGCAATTTGACCAGGGGTTTACGTTTATGATCAGTGGTTCACACGGTTCACACTCATATCATTGGAATTAACTAGCCCTCTAGAATTAACTCTTTGGGCTCAAGAAAGTCAAGAAAGGAGCACATTTTAGCAGTAACTTGTAACAAAAGTTTTCTACGAATAAAATATTTGTTTGTGATCAAATTATAAAAAATCAGACAAAAATCTAACATATCGTTAATGCAAACATTTTTGGGGGTTTAGAAAGACTGCCTGAAACAGTGACAGTATAAAGTTTTCAGTTTTCCGTACTTTCGAGAATTTGGCTTCACTGCCCGGCTGTAAGCTGGTCACCTTGTCAGCACAACAGCTGTCTATACAAACCTTACAAGGTAATTTTTACAAGGTATTTTTCACAACGCCTTTTTGGTGCCCCATGTGCATTTTAGGTGAATAAGTCGATTACAATTGCCTATTCCATTGAGAAAATAAGATCTCAAAATTGGAAAGCAAAACTCATTTAAAAACATGGCCGCTGCACATTCTGTTGGACGTCAGTTGATATTGTTCAGTTTTGGGGATGGATGTAAGGTTGGACGTTATTCTCCAGCAATCAGTTGGCGGTGCTACTTTTTTTAGACATGACTCAACCTAATCAAACCTTACCCAAGCTAACCCAACCCAAATGAACCTAACATGATATTCATAACCCTTAAAGTCCCTTTATCAACCTTTTGAAATTGGGCAACAAATTTTAAAAATGAGCACCGCCAATTATACATTACATTTTAGTTTATAGTTATTTTTACGCCATGACATGACCAAGAGTCGCAATAAAGATTAAATATAATTGATTGGTAGAAAATAACGTTAGTCTGTAGATAGGTGGCGTTTAAGTTGTTTTTTAGTGTAATTCGGTCGTATATATACAAGCAAGAGAAATATTTCATGTTTAAAGATAACCGGAATCTTACAACTTTCCCATGAAGCTTCTTTGAGTGCCAAAGTGACTTGTGGAGTTAGTGTGACACAATACTTAACCCATATGTCTTAGGATTGATGATGTTATCATTTAAAAATTGGCACTTTTTAGGTTTCAAACAATGAAAGTCCTCGTTGATCAAGTGGGAAAGATCGAAATTGAAAGCAATGAAACCGTCGAGTGTTTCAAGGCAAAAGCTGACACTGAACATGGCTTTCTTGGTCCAATGCAGAGATTGTATAAAGATCAAACACTGCTTCAAGATGGGTATGCTTTGAGCGATTATGACGTTTCTTCTGGAGACATCTTGATCATGAAATTGGAAACGCTTAAAGGGGTGAAAGTAGCCTTAGTCGGAATCTCTCCATCTCCAGCTGCTTAGGGAGGGGAAGAATCGGACCAAGGATCAAGTTTCTGTGGGTGTGGTAGAGAGCCAGAACCAGCAAGCCTTCCTCCTCCTGATGATCCAGATAAGAAGAAAAAGAAGTATTCCCCATCTTACCTGAGAAGATGGGAATTTGGAGAGAAGAAATAGAGCCAACGCCAAGTTTTCTATATAATGATGCATCTGTTCATACTTGTTCTGAAATGATCCAGATTTGCTGAGACTTCACTTGGTCAACTTTGTTGGCGCTTATTGTAATTTTATTATCCTAATAAACAAAGGCCCATATCATTTCCTAGACTTCCTTATTATCAGACCCAACAATTTATTTAATAATGTCCATCGATCCCTTAACAGACTTTGAGCAAGTCTCGTTGAAAACGTGATCGGATGTAGCCATCTAACTTACTAGGCCACGGCCTTTCTTTATTCCTGTCCTTTGTTATCGCTGAAATCGTTCATGAGCGCATGCAGCTTTGACATATTGATTTTCTTGTTTGGAACCACGTCCCATCGGGACAATTGTGAAGATCCATTAATATTGAAAAGCTCGGCCGACCATGAGCACATTGAAATGGAACTTGACATGTCTTCAGCCCCTGGAGTAGGCGTTGACAATCTTCTAATGTCAAGGACTGACCAAATTTGATGGCAGCTAAAAGAAATTGAGACCTTAACAATGAAGTTCATTTGTTGCCAGTTACTGCCAAACTTTTTTGTTTTCTTTAATCACTATCATATCATTCCTTTAACGTCAGGCAGTAACCACCAAATATACGGATTCTTTTCTCTGAAGATTCCCATTGATTTTTTTTTAGAAAACTAAGTGCAAATACGGGATTCATGTGTTCGTTCACTTCAGATGACAATCTATCTGGGTCATGTTTTACTTGAGCATCAATTGGAAGACAAATTTTTCAAAAGAGCTCAAAATGATTGAAAACATATTTAAGTTCTTCTTTTTGCAATAATTTTCTTTGTTCCAACAAGAGCCACTGACTATTTGCTTTCTTTTTAATTGCTACTATTAACTTGATTTTATCTGTGCATAGGACTCAGAATGACTACGCGTTTAGTTACTGTCCACGATCCCAGGGACATAATTGGTGAAAACCTCATGAACTTACATCGACAAGCTTGGGAGCTAAAATCATTGTGTATGGTCTTCGGGAGCATATTCAAAGACCCAGGATTGGTTCTTCCTGTCAAAGCAATGTCCTTCAACAACATGGCGATTAGATCTTTCAGGGAGAAGACCGTGGTTTCGCAGTTCGTTGGCTTCTCGCTTAAGGAAGCATTTGGGAGCGCTTAGCACACGCACGTGTTCCACTTCCTCAATTGGGATCTCGACTTGAAGGCCGAATTTCCGCAATGGATTCGGTAGACTGTGGAGAATTCTCCGCTCTTCCTAACCTAGGGCCAATTGCATTGGCTCAAACAAATCCTCGGAGAGCACGGTGGCTTTATCCGGATATTGATCTGAAATTGAGGGTACCCATATGATATCGATAACACTAATTTTGAATAAGTAACACAAAGGAACCAATTTTAAAGACATGAATCGTTGTCCACAGAATTGCATTATTATGTATCTACGTACGAGTTATTGGTAGGCAATGGAAAAAGCTAACATTAAAATCCATGGCAAACCTGCCTTTGATAGGGTTTCACAAAAGCTGCTTGTATTGTTGGATTTCGTTCCTGCCTTCAATATATTTACAGAACAAATGACCACAAAGGATCGATCACCTTGCAATCATATTCCATCTACCGATATGTACCTGATAGGATCATCTCTAATCGAATTCGTTCATGAACCGCATGCTGATCATACAGGATCAGTTTGGTAAGAGGCGTCATTTTCATCGAAAATGGTGCCCGCAATAAATTTCTTATCCACTTGTCCCAAAACAGTTAGTGATTCAAACATGGACCGTTCAAATCGAAATGATTGCGTCGGCAAAGCCAGCCTGAAAACTAAAGATATGATGACATTGCTCTGCGATATTTCTAATTTCAGCGTACATGCCTTGCTTTCTGAGCCACTGGGATAATTTCGCTTTGGAATACAAACTGGGGGTTCCTCCATCGTTCCAAGACTTGGTGAATGTCACTTTTGGGGCCACTTTTCATATCAGAGATCCTTTCTGCCTCACTGCTCCATTTGCATGCCATTATCGATGAGCACTCTGGGACTTTTTCAGCGGATTTTCTTCTCGTTTTCTTCAAAAATGGTGTTTTCCAACTGGAAGAATGCGGGATCGACAAATTGGCAAATCGTCCAGCTCTTGGCTAATGGATGGTTGATCGATCTTTTTCGGGGTCTTGAATGCATGATCCGTTTTCGACTTTTTCACTGGAAAGCTATGCCTGGCATTGACGAGACTTGATCCGAATGGAGGGAACAATTTCTCAGAAATATCCATCGCCTCATTTTGTTCCAAATCTTTTTCACCGTCAGATGGTTCTTCCTCTGAATCGTTTGAACCATCATCGGGAATTTTTGGTGACTCTTCAGACTTCACGGATTGAATCTGGGAGTTCAAGAAGTCGATTCCCGAAATGTTGAAGTCGATCGAAGGTTGACAATTTGATGTCACAGTTGGATCTCGGTTTTGGATTAACGAATCCAAAGGCATGAGAAATTGAGATCGAAAGAATTGGAGCAGTTCGCTTTGAATGAAATTTTGAAATTCTAATTTGTGGACCCAAGAACCTGGCAAACGCTACTAAATTTGTTTAGGCTGGTGAGTTACATTGTACTCTGAAGACAAATTATTATGCGTTGATTCATTCTTACGCGATGGTTTAATTTGGTTGTGTTATCCTTTGAGGTAGATTGAGTACCCTATTATAGGATGTCAAATGAAAGAAAATTCAATTTAACGTTATAAATTTCTTTATTGATTATGGTCAAGTTTGATCTTTTATGCTAAATTTTGACATGTCAAAATTGGTTGTAAAAGGCCAGAATCGACTAAGAATATGGGATTGATCTTACTTGGCTTTCTTTGTTCACTTCAACTTCTCATTGAGGGCGATATGTAGGGTAATCGAAACATCTCGCTAGATTACTTTGTTAGTTTTGTTTCATTTTTAATCTAAAGAACCCAACACTTACTATAACCCACATGTCAATAATCTAAATTCATTTCTTCCATAGTTCTATCCTGAAAATTTGATCAAGCGTTGGAGTGAAGGCTCTTATGGCGTGAGTGAACCTTACTTTGCACGGACCGAAGGCTTGGCCTTGTCCCAATGGGACACACTCTACCTACGAAGTGTGGATCTGTGCATGGGAGATTCCTTCAATGATTCGTCCTCATCATGATCCAAATTGCGCTCGTCCTGCCTGTCTTCATCAATTGGTTCGAGTTTGGCATTGTTCTCATGTTCTCTCCGCAGAGCTATTGGCTGGTTCACTTACACAAATTGGGGGGGTCCTCGTGAACCAAGGATTTTTCACTCGCTGCCCAAGAGGGATCATTATGTACATTTGAGGGGAATTTTCCTCTGGTTGACATCCCGTGATAACTGGGAGCATTGAGGTTTGGCTTCTTGAGCTCTAGCTTCTTGATCTTTTTGATTCGCGTCACATCATTTGACGGGTCATTGTTGAAGAGGGCATCAGGCATAGGAAATGATTCCGCTTGTATCTCACCCCTGCTCAAAGAGTTCAAATCCAGAACTTCACCAGTTGTTTTGATCAGACTTGAATGGTCCTCTTTGGGCTTGTTCTCATAGATGAGCGGTACTTATTCAAACCCAAGTTTGGGTGGAGCAATATGTCACGGGAATGGGTGGTGAGACCCTTTTCATCACTTTTTGCCGTTAAGTTGTAAACTGTTACATTAACGTCATCCTCTGGTAGTACAGAAATATTGGCTCCGTTTGTGAGCTTAGATCGGCAATCTCGGCCAATATGGCCTTCCTCCTTACACCTGAAGCATCTCCGGATTTGATCCCGGTGTTGAAGACTCCGCACTCAAGCAAAGTCAGGGATCGACTTGAGGGGTTAGATCTCAACTTGGACTCTCTTGTGGCCATTCCAAACCCCATCAATCAAAGTGTCTTCAACAAACAGTTCCTTCGAGTTCCCAGATTTTTCAACAGCAAATGTGCGAATCGCGTCCAACAGTACCTCATCGGAGGCATAGTACTGAACGTTGAGGAATTTTAGGGCCGAGACCAAGGAGCCCCCTCGAATGCTGCACCTCCAGGTGACTTCATCAAACGTCCGCTCGTATTGGAGAGGGTTTCCATATTGCTAAGCTACATCAATCTCTTGTTTTGCGAACACTCGCACACTATTGTATGGCCCCCCAGCTTGACCAATCATCGCTATGTTGATCGACCTCAAACCAATAACGGAGATCACAAAGTCACCAACTACCTTGGGAGAGGGACGTCTAATTCATTCCGAGCACTCAAAATCGAGAACGAGAGGCCTTGGTAGACCCATGTTGGTCAAACGTTGCTTGCTGTTATCCATAGTCGTGATTGGTTTGCCACTTACTGATCCCAAATCAGGGGAAGATCCAAAGGCGGCATACAAATTTTATTTCGGTGGACAGCGAATCATAGTCAAATAGCTGATAAACTAGGGAAGGAGATATGACTCGGGGAAATCCCAGACGGAATCCATAAGACTCCAGGGACCAGACTTTTAAAACGTATGTTCACCCCAGGATTCGATAAATTTGTTATCCAACTGATCCATCAACACATTCAGGAGTCCGTCACTTTGGGAAGTAATCAGGTAAATACTTGTAAGTGACCTTGGATGAAATCTGCAAAGGCGGGAAAGCCATCATTGACCCCACGAAGATCGCGTAAAGCTTGAAGGAGAGCTCGTCTCAATTCCTGGGGAATCAAAATTCCTTTTCAAAGCACTTCAATTGCACCATTGGTGAGTATCTTGCTCGCATGAATTGGATGGACATAGAAGATAGTCGAGACATCCAGGATACCATCCGCTTCTGAGATCACAATAGCCTTTGCTTTGCCCAGGGGAGAAGGCATTTGATACGGTGGCTGAAATTTTTGTCTACTCGACTCTTTTTTACTTTTATGAGTTTCAACTTCTTCCAATTTTAATGGCGCTTTTCAAGACTGCATAAAAATTAATGTTTTTTTAAAAAACACTTTAAAACATTCTTATATTATTTTTTGCTCTATTAGGAGCATATGCTAGGTTCTCATTTTGCATTTTTACTATGAGGCTCACCTATATCCCAATTCGCATGTACAAAACAACTGAGACCAATTGCCATATTCGTACTCACACTCGTCCGTTGTCCAAGTGTACACAACTCCACAAAATCCCATGAATCAATTGAATCGCACCTCCTGGCAATCATCAAAATGCCTATCTATCATTCATTTTTTTTTGTGCGGACTTCCTTACCGCTACCGGGATTGGAATCCCAGCAGTTCAAGACGAGAAGATTATTTATTTTACTTGACTTTTATTTATATATATTATTTGATCGACCAACGAATTGGAGTTGGCTGATCTGGTTAATCCTTGAATATAAGGTTGATCCGGAATTTTAGTCAAAAACTTGTCCAAGTCTGACTTAAACCTTGCTACTGGATCAACCCCTACATAAACCCTACGAAATATTTGAGGGCAGCAAATTGAACAATGAAGGAGCCCGAGAAAGAAGAGAGTTGGACTTCATTGTTTTAAATAGCCTGGATTCTCAAGGGCTTGAAGGTGCTCTCAAAACGCACGTTAAGCCTCTACGGTCACTACAATTGACCCTAAATCCTGGGTTGGGACAAAGCTCATGGATGCTTTTGAAAACGTACAATATCAGATACCTTTCGTACCTTCTCTGAGTACTGTACAATCCCAACCTTTCTAACCTCTCCCAATACGAGAGCTCTCTCATATCTTCAATGTTCCTAGTAAAACAACTTTGGGCCTGCTCGCGCGATGGAGCAATGCTATTACTTCTGACATAGACATTGTCTTCGTTCAAATAAAGGCTTGTCATAACTGTGTTCATTAGGCGAGAAAACGAGTGCAAAAGTGGGTGGATCAAGTTTCTGTCGTCACATTAAAAGCTGGAAACTTCAACAAAAATTTCACAAAAATGAGTGACTGGATAAGGTTTACTTCCTCCTTGTGCTATTTGTCTCGGCAACTTCGTCTTCTTGTCATTTCTTTAACACAGTCGCAAACAAATTGTCTGCCAACAGTTTGATTTTCATTTTAGATGAGGAACAAATCGAATCCGAGAACCAATTCTTAGTCAATTGTTTTGGTTCGTTAGAAAAGTCCAATTATTTTTCTGGTCTGGATATAATGGGGAATAGTTCATCTCTTGGACACAACCTACACATTCTCTTGAACATCCCAAAGCCTAAAATGATACTAACTTTAGAGGCCAGTGGAGCATTTCGAGAGAAACACATCCAGTGGATGTTTCCACATGGAACTCAGTTTGACTTTAAGTTGCGCCTAGACTCCAGGGTGTACATTTATGAATATGTTACGGACAAGATATTTATCCACGAGGTCTACGACATACTCAACTATTCAAGGGTATGCCAGGAAATTGGGTCGTATCCAGATAACATGGAATTTAAGAGCCTGGTGACAAGACGGAGGAATCTTAAAGGTGTGACTCTTCGTGCAGGTCAGGTAGATTTTGTCGCAATGGGACGACCCGAATTTCAAGGCCAATTTGGAGGGCAACACTTCGATAGCTTGGAAAAAATGATGAACTTTTCAACCGTCTCGGTATTCCCTAAATCTGGAACTTGGGGGACTTACTTTCCTAATGGTGAATGGAATGGCGTTGTTGGATTATTAAAAGAGGGCGAAATTGATATATCCATGGAAATACTTAGTTCAACCGAAGATCGCGAAGACTTTCTGACAATGGCCGTGGCCATCTCCTCAGACATCGTTACCCTAGTGTCAAAAGCTTCTCGTGAGAACAAAGCCAATGTTTGGAGTTATTTGGAAATTTTAACCATTGATGTATGGATAGCGTATGCTGGAACAATGGGGTTTGCAACTTACATTATATCTTGGGCGTTCAGCAACTATTGGTTGGATAGCTTGGGACAGCTTTCACAAATGTCGTTGATGTTAAGTTCAAGCGTGACATCAAGGGAATGGTCTCAGCAAGTGGCATTTCTCTCCATATTCACCTCGTGTTTCTTAGTTTTTACCTTTTACACAGCCTTGCTCACTTCAACCATGACATACTCCACCGCGCCAAACGAGATCAACAGTTTTGAAGACGTCCATTTATTGGGATACAAAGTTGTTTGTGTAGAATCTTCAATGATACAACAATTACTAACATCTCCCAATACTACTCAAGAATTGAAAAAGCTTTCTCAGGTCACAGTGTTTTACCCTCTCGGCGAAGCGGAAAATATCCTCGATAGAATGGATAAAGTGGTTGGATTAACAATAACTGATCAACGGTTTTCGGATGAAGGACTCGTCAGCATTGGCGATCAAACTTACACCTTTGAAGGATCCTATGCCTTCCCCAAGAACACAGATATGAAGGAAGTGTTTGACAGTGCCCTCGTCAAGCTCAAAGAGTTCGGTCTAATTCCGCCCGTACCCCAAATCCCACACATCCGGACGCTCCAGAACATTGCCTCGAATGAGCCGGTGGCCTTGGAAATTGCCCACATTGGATTACTGTTTGGGGTCCTTGCCTTGGGTATCTTGTTGAGTTTTACACTACTGTTGCTTGAGGTGCTCCAGTTCACTAGATACAACGGGTCCAGGAAATTTGTTTGATTTTCAGCTCATTTAATCTTTGGAACAATACATGCTGTTTAGAGGCACCACTCCCAAAAGCTCACATATGGTCTTAGAACCGCTTTTTAATGAGGTAGAAGATCCAAAAATCAATACATCTGCCTTAAGCATATTCAGAAGAATATATCAACCAGGTACTTTTTCAAGTTATATTTCATGCATCACAGATCTTTCAAACTCTCAATGCCTTCCAGATGATCAAAAATGGTTTGGTTATGTGCACATGCTGAGTGTAGTCATGAGTTTCATTTCCATTTTCATCCCTGCTAAAATCTAGCTTGATCAAACGACTGGACGAAAAGCTTTTTTTCGCTTCATATGGATCAAATAAAAGACTTACATCCTTAAAAAATAAAGTGAAATGCTGAGAGTTTCAGAAACCTCTTCAATGGAAATTACCAGCACACGTATTTTTTATTCTGCGTTTTTATCAGGTTTAGCTCCAAAAATGATCTAATCATAGTTTAACTCAATGGCCTCGAACTTTCAACTTACTTCTGTTTGAAAATTGAAACAAGTTGTCTTCTGGGTGGAATTATCCTAAATCGAGTTGTCCACTCGGTTGAGTAGTGAAACTTTATGTTCAAGGGAACGTTTGAGCACATTTAGTTACGTTGTTTAATCTATCCACCATACTGTATAGTGCATGGATAAAGGCTAAGTCACATTTTTGCTATTAAACTGATGCCTTAGTTGGGAATGATGTCATTTGTGAGAATGTAAAAACTTATACTGTTCACGAAATCACATGGCATAATTTGAAGACGAGTGTTTTGTTATTTAGTAATTGTAGGATACTTTTGTGACTTTGGCTGTTTAATGTTGCAAGTAAAATTCAAAAATCCATTCCACGAAATGGCAGGTTATTGCTTTATCTCTTCGAGTTGCGAAAAATTATTTGTTTTGTCCAACACATCGTTCGTTGCTCACTTTCTTTTGAAGCACCCCTTACCTCCAAAGGCATTATGTCAAGGGTCCCATGGTTTTTCCTGTTTTTCCTACTTATTTTCCGAGCAGAATTTTTTGTAGGGTAGCGTGTTCTTTTGATCCAATATCTGAATTAATTTAACCTCTGTAGGTGGAACGTGCAACAAAGAGAGTGTTCCAACTCTTAACTAATCACAAAATCAAATTGCACAATTTCAACACGTTGTTCGTTGTTCACTTTATTTTGAAGCACCCTGTTTGTTCAAGAGGCATTATGTTCCATAGTACTTCTTGTACTTTACAATTCCTGTTGCAAAGCTGATCTCTATCCAATTCCATTGACATGATCAAATGGCACCTTTAAAAAGAGTCAAGTTCTTTCGAAGGATGTGAATGGGCTGATAGCAATGTGGACAATGATGGCTATAATTTGAAATGTTTGCCTTGGTGAAAACTTGCTCGAAATTGGCGAACAAATGAGAGTAGATTAGTGGTCCATAAATCTTGTCTGAATTAAATGCCAAAACATCCGGACCAGTGGGAACGCCAATGAGGACCATTCCACCATCTCGCAAAACGCACCAGACTCGAGCCATGGTGATCAAATCACCGTAAGGGTTCAACCCATCTCCGTAACGCCCAAGGCCACTGTGCTCGAAAGAGGAGAAGCTCATCATGGCATCGAATTGCCCTAGGGTCCCATTCAAGAACCTCCGGGCAAAGTCTTTGGGAACAATGGTCTTGATTTGAGGGTGCCGAGATTCAATGGGAACATATTCCAGAGTGGTGATCCGTTTAGCGCCAGCTTCCAGAGCAATGACTTCCAACCAAGGTGATTGTGATCCAACGATTAGAACGTGTTGGTCTGTGATGTTCATGTGCTGCCTCAAATGCGCTTGAATGTTTTTGACCTCGCCGATCCCATAACTTCCTTGCAATTGGTTCCGTTGAAGAGAGGATCTTAGCTTGGCCACCTTGTCTTCAGTCCAAATCAGAGTGTGACTTTTGCCTTTGGAATCATCCCGATACGAAGGTCGAATTTGGACTCGATTTTGATATGTGAATCCATCTCGCAAGAATCCCGGAATCTTGTCAAATGAGTATTTAATGAGTAACTGACCAAATGTGTTTCATGGTGTAATGAAAGCATTGCCCATTGCTACGAATTTAGTTGATTAAGCGTGAATGTTTGAAGTCTTACTTACCCTCTTTGGAGGTGTTGGGAATAGGGCGTATCCATCCATGTCGTTGTTGTCAAATAATTGTTGACAATTGAACTTCTTAACCACCACATTGTAATACTTGTGCCCGATCAATCTCGTTCTATTCTGACTAGTTTGGCAAACCTCTCCACATTGTTGAACAACTCGTTCCATCCTGGCCTTTAATTGGCTCAAAGCTGTTCAGGCGAAAGTGAACCCCATGGGTCTATCTCATATGTATGTGTGGACCACTGTCCACATCATCCATTACTTACGTGACTCGGGTACTTTTCCTTTTTCTTGAATTTTCTCACGTTTGGGGACCGTTGGAAAATGTGAAATCTTTTTGAGAGCTGGGGTAACAGAAGGTCTTTGGATCAATATCCTTTTGCCAATTTCATCCACTTTTGTTGTCCATGGAAATGTTTTTGGAAAAAATAACCAAGCCAAACCAATAAATACAAGACAGGCGCTCCAGATTCTGTTCCATTTGGCCATTTTGGGAGGACTGGGTCAACAGTGAACAGATTCAGCTCAGCAGGTGTTCCCTAAGACAAATGATTCAACAATACGTACTTGGATCTATCTAGGTAAAGGCAATTATTGTGACGAGAGTTGGGATTTGCCACTTCAGATATGAACGTTTTGACGACGTGATGTTTCTTATTTCTCTGGAGATGAAAAATATTTTCACCTTGTGTGTCTGTTACTGAACATACTGCCAGGTATTTTTTTCGTCTTTATGATCATGGTTCAAAAAATGTTAACGTAAGGCAAGAATTCCAAAATTTCAGCCCCGGGACACATGTTTTGATTTCCTTTCTTTTTATTTTTCCCGCACGCCTTTTTGGTTTCCTTGCTAGACATTTTCCCAGCTTTTTCTACTTCGACCCTGCCAATACAAAAAGACGTTAATAAGCCTTACCATGTAACTTGATAATGCTACATTTTTGTGGGCAACTTTCCCCGCTTATGGACTTTTCTTGCGTTACTGCTTATTCTGGATTACTTCCAACTCATGACCTCCTCTTTAAAAAGGAAAGTAACGAACAGTAACAGGAGTGTTAAAAAAATGTTCCGTTACCTATAGCGTTACTTTTGCAGAAATATAAATTTTTAACGTCAGAAAACCTGGTCAATATATTGATGCCTTCTAGCCCAACAGAAGACCCACATTTTTTGAAGGTATTTTTGAACGTACATTTTCTCATTTCAAAGAATCCAGCAGGCAAAGAAAAACCGATTTGAAGATATTTCACTTGAACACAAAAAATACCGGGCTCTCAAACTCAATCAAGTTTGTTTATTCAACCAATATCAATTAGCTTACTTGTATCTTGACTATAGATTTCCTGCTGGGGTCCTTAATCGTTCTAGACATTAATTACAAATGCAAATTTGGTTGAATTTTGGAGAAAGACATTTCACTTCAAAATGGGATTCTTAAACCCGGTACCATCTCTAACAGGTTCCAAATTTCATTCGATAAAGTCAGTTTTTATTGCAAATATGTCACTTTTTATCAAATGAAACTTCGTAAGCTCAGAAGGGGAAATCAATAGAGCAAGTCAAGTGAAGGAAATTCAAGGAAGAATGTGGTCCGGCACCCTGATTTGGGGCATTTTGGGGAGGGAGAACTAAGACAAACATCACAGTCAACTCGTACTATCTGCCCATTGAATTTTCAATAATCGAGTGATTTTGAGTGAGCTGGGTTACACAACCCAACAAAATGAACATGTTTGATGTTTATCGGTGAACACACTATCCAATTGGCTCAATACTACAATGCTGTTTACTTAGACAAGCATGTCAAATGGAATGAGCGTCAAAATTCAATGCATGCACAGTCCAGTTTGGCCGGGCAGGTTGTCTTTGATTTTACTCAATGGAATAACGTCAGTTGTTCAAGAACGCGTTCACTTGACAGGCCCTATTAATTGGTCTCTCTCTTATTCTGTTATCTCGTTCTTATCAGCTCTACAACCTACAGGAAAGGAGTCAGATCGTGCTTTATGCAGGCAGTGGTTTGAAATGCTAGAGAAGTTTACGATAATGTGAGAACATGCTAGTTCAATAACCATCTAAATAGCGTAATGGATAGTACTGTTTGATGACAATTAATATTGATGCAGTTGTTGGCATTCACATCCGTCTGATACGAAGAAATAATGTGGATATTTGCTTCAAGTTTTAATTCAGTATAATGCTCCAACCTTTCATTGGGTCGACCATGCCCAACTACAATTCTTATTTGAAAGCAGATCCCAACCCAGCCTTTGTGTACTTTCCGACGTTCTCTTACCTGTAGTTTAGCGCCTTTGTTATCACAAGAAAACCCAGTGTTTAAAAAAAAAGCGGAGCACTTCTTTGATACCAAGTAATCAACTATAACGTAAACATGCTTTGGTTGCTCAATTGAAATGGCAATAGCCAGTAATACAACACCAACCTCCGTTCTTGCGTTTACTCGACCACCCAGCTTCCTCATCAACTATGGTTAGTAAATAGGAGCCTGTCCTTTGACGGCATGACGTTTGTCCTCACGACTCTTGCTCCAAGACACTTTGTCCTCAGTACTTCTGCTTTTGCGATACTTGGTCATAAAACCGTTACTCCCTAAATCAAAACCTTGCTTGGAAAGGGACTACTCATGATTTAATCGTACCCATAAACTTTTTGATAAATGATGGGCAATGGATTAATAAGCATTGACCAGCAATGTATTTACGTTAGTTGAGTTGTTTCACTTTTAGGCACATCTAGCACTCACTTTTTAGCTATGCCCATGGAGCAATTGCGTTGTTAGTGTCGTTGGCTACGTACTGCAGGTCCTTACTCAACTTTCAAGGTGCGTTTTTAATTTGATTTTGTTTTTGGTTTGGGTGCCAGGGTCGTTGGGGTGAGCCTCGGCCATCATATGTCCAATTCCAAATTAAAGCAGACAGATTCATGTCCGGTATCAGTTCTTGGTTCTCCATTTGTGGGTTTGGTTAGAGTCTACAGAAAGGCCAGGGACAGGGATTCCAATCAGGGACCTCCCTCACTTTGGGACATTAAGCTAACCACCACACCACGACTCACCCCAATAAACGTTTCTTTCTGGCACCAAGGTTTGAACCTAGGGAGAGCATTCTCGTCTTGTTCACGCTCAGTTGCACCAACTCCTATATTTGGATATTTTTCTTTAACCTTCAATCTCAGACACAAACGGGTTATCAAGGTGGGTCAAAGATCTGGAAAAGATATTATCTATGAGATTTGTGGCTACGCATGTGATCAACTGAAAGTTAGAGGGGGACGTTGGGTTGAGCTCGAGGAATTTGTACAGATCATACGTACGTACACACAGTGATAGGAGAGCTGTATCAATTGGATTTTGGTCAAGGAAGCAAACCTTTTGGAAAGTATTTAGGATCTTAGAGTGGACTATCTTTTTCCAAATCAATTTTTCATTACCACACTTGGTTTTGGTGAATCTTTGAAGGCCACATCCAAGACATAATTGAAACAGTGTAGCATATTTTTTTTTACTTTTTGAATACAATTACAATACAATTTTGATAACAATTATAGCGGGGACAAATGTCGCGCAATCTAATGACATGCTGTCAGTCCGATTATTTATAAACTTGGCCTCTACACTCTTTCCTTAATATCTCAACACGCAGGAGCAGCTTGGGCAATGGGTTCATATTCATACTTGTATGGCAAGTATTTATTTTCTATGCTCAAGAACCTCTTTAGAAAGTGGGCTTACCAAACCTAGATTTTGGCTAACATGTATTAAAAAAAAACACATTTGGTTGTTACAACTGAAACATATTTAACCACGAATCTAATGAGTTGAAGTTCAATAAACTCTATTGAGCTAAGCATAATAGTGGCTACTGTATTGTTTGCAGACGTCCTAATGGCAAATATGATTTTAGTTAAACAAAAATCATTCCTTATCAAAGAAGGCACAGTCACTGAAAATAATGCAACTTTGAAAAAGTTACTTTTTTTCTTGAAGCTTACTTTGTCAATAATAAGGTTAAGAAAGAAGAAATAAGCTTTTACTAAATCTACTTCTTGGTCATTGTTGTAATGAAGTTTGTTAGGAATGGTGCTACTTTCCCGAAAATTGGTGAAAGACATGCGTTTCGTTATGCTTGACGGCGTATATCAAATTTAAAAAAGGAAACTAGAGTCCCGTTATTTCTTTTGAAAGAGGCTGAATTTGTAATTTCGAAAGATGTCACCAACATCTATCAATAAAACAGGAAACCTTTTGTGATCATCATTTTGTTATCAAATTGCACAAGAAGAGCATGAATTTGCGACTATTACTTCTTCTATGCTTTCTATCTTGCCCTCTTATTCTCAACAACGGTCCATGCTAAAGTCGTTTCAATGATTTTGTCAAAGATTCGTCCTCCATAAGTCAATATCAAACTTACTTTGCAAGACTAAACATGCATAGCCCTGCCCCTCAACCAAAATACTTTGCCCTCGACAAATTTTCAAAGCGTCATGGACCTTTATTTTGATCATAACACTGCCTGAAACAGTGACAGTATAAAGTGTTCAGTTTCCCGTACTTTCGAGAATTTGGCTTCACTGCCCGGCTGTGAGCTGGTCACCTTGTCGGCACAACAGCTGTCTATACAAACCTTGCAAGGTAATTTTTACAAGGTGTTTTTCCACAACGCCTTTTTGGTTCCCCATGTGCATTTTAGGTGAATAAGTCGATTACAATTGCATATTCCATTGAAAAAATAGCACCTAAAAATTGGGAAAGCAAAACTCATTTAAAAACATGGCCGCTGCACATTCTGTTGGACGTCAGTTGATAGTGTTCAGTTTTTGGGGTGCATGTAAGGTTAGATGTTAATCTCCAGTGATTAGTTGGCGGTGCTACTTTTTTAGACATGACCTAACCTAATCAAACCTTACCCAAGCTAACCCAACCCAACCTAACCTAACATGATATTAATAACCCTTCAAGTCTCTTTCTCAACCTTTTGAAATTGGGCAACAAATTTTAAAAATGAGCACCGCCAATAAATTGGTTGAAAATAACGTTTATCTGAATGTAGGTGGTGTTAAATTTGTTTTTCAGTGTAATTCGGTCGTATATATACAAACAAGGGAAATAGTTCATTTTTAAGGATAACCAGAAACTTACAACTTTCCGGAAAGGTCTTTTTTGGACAAGACAATGGCCTTTTTCCCATGAAGCTTCTTTGAGTGCCAAAGTGACGTGTGGAATTGGTGTGACACAATACTTAATCCATGTCTTAGGTTTGATGATGTTATCATTTAAATATTGGCACTTTTTAGGTTTCAAAACAATGAAAGTCCTCGTTGATCAAGTGGGAGAGATTGAAATTGAAAGCAATGAAACCGTCGAGTGTTTCAAGGCAAAAGTTGAGACTGAACATGGCTTTCCTGTTCCAATGCAGAGATTGTATAAGGATCAAACACTGCTTCAAGATGGGTATGCTTTGAGCGATTATGACGTTTCTTCTGGAGACATCTTGGTCATGAAATTGGAAACGCTTAAAGGGGTGAAAGTAGCCTTAGTCGGAATCTCTCCATCTCCAGCTGCTTAGGGAGGGGAAGAATCGGACCAAGGATCAAATGTCTGTGGGCGTGGTAGAGAGCCAGAACCAGCAAGCCTTCCTCCTCCTGATGACCCAGATAAGAAGAAAAAGAAGTATTCCCCATCTTACCTTGAGAAGATGGGAATTTGGAAGAAGAAATAGAGCCAGCACCGAGTTTTCATTAAAATTATGCATCTTTTCATACTTGTTCTGAAATGATCCAGATTTGCTGAGACTTCACCTGATCAACTTTGTGGCGCTTTATGTATTTTTATTATCCTAATAAACAAACGCCCAAATCATTTCCTAGACTTCCTTATTATCAGACCCAACAATTTATTCAATAATGTCCATCGATCCCTTAACAGACTTTTGAGCAAGTCTCATTGAAAACATGATCGGATAGTTAGCCATCTAACTTTCCTAGGCCACGGCCTTTCTTTATTCTTGTCCTTTGTTATCGCTGAAATCGTGCATGAGCGCATGCAGCTTTGACATATTGATTTTCTTGTTTGGAACCACGTCCAATTGGGACAATTGTGAGAGATCCATTAATATTGAAAAGCTCGGCCGACCATGAGCACATTGAAATGGAACTTGACAAGTCTTCAGTCCCTGGAGTAGGCGTTGACAATCTTCTAATGTCAAGGACTGACCAAATTTGATGGCAGCTAAAAGAAATTGAGACCTCAACACTGAAGTTCATTTGTTACTAACTGCTTCCAAACTTTTTTGTTTTCTTTTATCAAATTCAAATTTTATCAAAAAAAATTATGGATTCTTTTCTTTTGAAGATTCCCATTGAATATTTTTTCGAAAACTAAGCCCAAATACGGGATTTATGTGTTCGTTCCCTTCAGATGACAATCTATCTGGGTCATTTTTTTACTTGAGCATCAATTCGAAGACAAATTTTTCAAGAGAGCTCAAAATGATTGAAAACATATTTAAGTTCTTCTTTTTGCAATAATTTTCTTTGTTCCAACAAGAGCCACTGACTATTTGCTTTCTTTTTAATTGCTACTATTAACTTGATTTTATCTGTGCATAGGACTCAGAATGACTACGCGTTTAGTTACTGTCCACGATCTCCAGGGACATAATTGGTGAAAACCTCATGAACTTACATCGACAAGCTTGGGAGCAAAAAACATTGTGTATGGTCTTCGGGAGCATATTCAAAGACCCAGGATTGGTTCTTCCTGTCAAAGCAATGTCCTTCAACAACATGGCGATTAGATCTTTCAGGGGAGAAGGCCGGCGGTTTCGCAGTTCGTTGGCTTCTCGCTTAAGGAAGCATTTGGGAGCGCTTAGCACACGCACGTGTGCCACTTCTTCAATTGGGATCTCGACTTGAAGGCCGAATTTACGCAATGGATTCGGTAGACTGTGGAGAATTCTCCGCTCTTCCTCACCTAGGGCCAATTGGATTGGCTCAGACAAATCCTCGGAGAGCACGGTGGCTTTATCCGGATATTGATCTGAAATTGAGGGTACCCATATGATATCGATAACACTAATTTTTGAATAAGTAACACACCATGGAACCAATTTTAAAGACATGATCGTTGTCCACAGAATTGCATTATTATGTATCTACATACGAGTTATTGGTAGGCAATGGAAAAAACTAACAAATTAATCCATGGCAAACCTGCCTTTTGATAGGGTTTCACAAAAGCTGCTTGTATTGTTGGATTTCGTTCCTGCCTTCAATATATTTACAGAACAAATGACCACAAAGGATTGATCACCTTGCAATCATATTCCATCTACCGATATGTACCTGATAGGATCATCTCTAATCGAATTCGTTCATGAACCGCATGCTGATCATAGAGGATCAGTTTGGTAGAGGCGTCATTTTCATCGAAAATGGTGCCCGCAATAAATTTCTTATCCACTTGTCCCAAAACAGTTAGTGATTCAAACATGGAACGTTCAAATCGAAATGATTGCGTCGGCAAAGCCAGCCTGAAAACTAAAGATATGATGACATTGCTCTGCGATATTTCTAATTTCAGCGTACATGCCTTGCTTTCTGAGCCACTGGGATAATTTCGCTTTGGAATACAAACTGGGGGTTCCTCCATCGTTCCAAGACTTGGTGAATGTCACTTTTGGGGCCACTTTTCATATCAGAGATCCTTTCTGCCTCACTGCTCCATTTGCATGCCATTATCGATGAGCACTCTGGGACTTTTTCAGCGGATTTTCTTCTCGTTTTCTTCAAAAATGGTGTTTTCCCAACTGGAAGAATGCGGGATCGACAAATTGGCAAATCGTCCAGCTCTTGGCTAATGGATGGTTGATCGATCTTTTTCGGGGTCTTGAATGCATGATCCGTTTTCGACTTCTTCACTGGAAAGCTATGCCTGGCATTGACGAGACTTGATCCGAATGGAGGGAACGGTTTCTCAGAAATATCCATTGGCTCATTTTGTTCCAAATCTTTTTCACCATCAGATGGTTCTTCCTCTGAATCGTTTGAACCATCATCGGGAATTTTTGGTGACTCTTCAGACGTCACGGATTGAATCTGGGAGTTCAAGAAGTCGATTCCCGAAATGTTGAAGTCGATCGAAGGTTGACAATTTGATGTCACAGTTGGATCTCGGTTTTGGATTAACGAATCCAAAGGCATGAGAAATTGAGATCGAAAGAATTGGAGCAGTTCGCTTTGAATGAAATTTTGAATGGGATCCCAATCCTTAAACTCAATGCTGGTCTTCTGAGGCTCCAAAGTGATGTCGTAAGAGTCTTGAGGAACATCCAAGAACAAGCAGAAGACTCCATGGAGTGGAAGAGAACTTCTAGCCGGACTGTCGAGATGGCGCTTTCGAGGGCTCTTTGAAATTTTGGAGGCCAAGTTGGGTCGACACATGACACTCTTCTTAAATATTTGGTTCACGATCTTATGTAGGGTGGTCTTTTTTAAAAGTCGTCGGTTGACAAACAGGAACTGTTTTGATTTGCTTAAGGCACCTTCGGTGCCAATGATTCCGGATAACTTGATCATTTGTGAGTTGCAGTTTGCATGTTTTTTAACTTGGATCTCTTTGAGAGATTCGGACCACTTTCTTCCAAGAATATCCGTGAACTTGGACACTAAACAAGTCTTGGGAGGAGTGTCAAAGATTATCTGACCCCCGACCTCATTTTCAAGCGTCAACTGGACTCGAGGGTGACTTAGAGCCAATCCAACCATTGTCAACCGGATATCCTCCAAGTCAATGGATCCTGATATTAAGTTACGTCTACAATTGGAAAATCATGAATCACAGATAATGGCAATTTTTGAATGATCAAGATAAAAAGAATATCAATTGAAGTTTCAACCCAATTTAGAACATTAGATAGATACCTTCAGACAAAGTTCATCTCGCACTAAGAAATGGAATCTTCCGATCTCCTTACAAGAGTCATTAACGTTAATAAACCCATTGAAAAAATGCTTTGTAACATACATGAAATGAATATGGCTGAAAAGAAATCAGCCAAATTGAAGTAATCGATTGAGTTTTTACCTGACTGGCATGTTATACATGAAATCCATGACTGAAACAATGGTCCCGGAAGACTTTTGAGGTCGAAAATATGGCTCTACCATCTTTCGTTTTCCTTTGACAAAGTTGGCAACAAGTGTGGGCCCTATAAAGCAGTCAATCAAAATCACTTCCCTCAAAAATCAAATTCAAGACACCTGAAATAAAGGAGCAATCTCATACCATCTTGATACTTGGACACGATTTGAAGCAAGGCGGACATATCGCGAAAACTAGCCAAGGCCTCACCGCGATAGCCAAAATATTTCAGTCCTCGTTCGAGATCAAACCTCCCGTGACATTTACTAGTGTGATATCTACAATCAAAATAACACACACCCAAGTCAGCTCTCATAGAATCTTATAATATCATTATCATCTTAACCTGGAGGCAATGATGGACAAGTCCTTCCCAGGGATGCCTCGGCCATCATCAAAAACTCTGATTTTAAAACACGCCAGGTCCACTTTGACCAGGATTTGGCTGGCTCCCGCGTCCAAAGCATTTTGAACCTATAGTACGAAATCGACGCTATCATGATTTGAATTCGTGGAGGAGGATTTAAAGATCTCATTTACCAGCTCCTCCACCGCATTGGCTGGCGAAACCAAAGCTACGCCGGAGCGCAATTTTGACCTGTCCGATTGGCTCAGAGGCAAGATGCGTCCATTACGATCCGGTGGAGCGTTACTGGAGCCACTAGCCTGTTGCTGTTGAGATGGGTCAGCCTGCTGCATTCCGGATGACGTTTGTTGTTCACACACTCAATAGCGATTCATTGGGTCCTTTACACAGACGTTAGTTTGTATGATCCAAACTAAGGAGAAAGAAGAAAAGCATGGATCTGAAATTTGTCGTGGCCTGGCTCTTCATGAGCCTTTTTCTTGAGCATTTAGCGATTGCCACGAGTGGGAAAAAGTCTGCAATTCTTGGAACAGGGGTAAGTTAACAGGGTATCTATGTACATATGTTTTGCACGTGTTGAGAATCAAGAAATGAATTTTTGAACTATGGTAGTGATCCAACACATATCTCATAACATGCATTAAATGCATGATTCATGTATCTTCTTCTAATACGAAATAACTTCGGCAATGAATATTTGATAAAAGGTAAATAATAAATGTGTAAAATTAAACAATGGATATTAATCGAGTCAGAGCCAACTTTCACAGGCGCAACCAAAGCATTGAATTCTAATTTGTGGACCCAAGAACATGGCAAACGCTACTAAATTTGTTTAGGCTGGTGAGTTACATTGTACTTTGAGGACAAATTATTATGCGTTGACACATTCGTACACGATGGTTCAAGTTGGTTATGTGTTATCCTTTGAGGTAGATTGAGTACCCTATTGGATGTCAAATGAAAGAAAATTCAATTTAAAGTTATAAATTTCTTATCTTGATTATGGTCAAGTTATGTCTTTTATGCTAAATTTTGACATGTCAAAATTGGTTGTAAAAGAACTTACTATAACCCGCATGCCAATAATCTAAATTCATTTCTTCCCATAGTTCTATCCTGAAAATTTGATCAAGCGTTGGAGTGAAGGCTCTTATGGCGTGAGCGAACCTTACTTTGCACGGACCGAAGGCTTGGCCTTGTCCCAATGGGACACACTCTACCTACGAAGTGTGGATCTGTACATGGGATTCCTTCAACGATTCGTCCTCATCATGATCCAAATTGCGCTCGTCCTGCCTGTCTTCATCAATTGGTTCGAGTATGGCAATGTTCTCATGTATCAAGTCGATTTTGATTTTTGGAACTGAAAACCACGTGGCAAGTTATGAGTATGGAAACGCCGGCCTTGACGTTGGAATAAAATCTAAAAAATGTTCACTCTCCAGGATTCGTTTGTTTTGGTTTGTTGTTTTCTTCTTCGTCCAAAGTTGATCTGTTTTGAAAGGTTGAGTGGGTGTAATAAGCATGTTCCGTGCGATTAACGAACTGGGTAAAATTTTGCATTGATTTTTTGTTCAATTGATTAAAAAAATGAAACTCAAATTAGTCGCGACAGAATCGCTGTTTTCCCAAATGACTAATTGACGTTCGTTTTACTTCATTTTCAAATGCATTTGGGCATTAATGGTAATTAATTCCATTGCAGAGCTAAGTTTTATGATATAGAAGATTTTAACTAATGCAATTTTCGCATAAAAAAGTTCCTTTGGTTTTGAAAAAGCTGAAGCAATATTATGTGTGTAAAAGAAATATTGGCCGGATTTTATCTTGATTGGGCCACTTTTGTGCAATGTATTGATCTATTCATCAATCAATGCAAATGAATAATCTAACAATGCCATCTCATGATCCAAGGATTATACCCATTATACCCATTATGAATACCTGTTCAGTTCATGATTAGGTTTGCAACGATTCGCCCGAGTACAGTTTTGGGTTATGAATAACACATTTTGTTGTTTAATAGACCTGAAAATCATTTTTAAAGCTCATCGAAATTTCATATCTGAATTCTTTGTATTTCTTAAGATTAACTAAGGATGTCGTACAGGTTTACAATATTTCAGCTCCTAAAACTTACCAGATAAACAAAACCAGATTATAAGAAAAATGACCAAAAAAATCAGATCCGTTACGTTGAAGCGATTTTTCTTGTTCATGACCATCAATTGAATTGGAAGTGTAATTCTATTCCGAGCTCCCAGGCAACTACGTTACTTATATCCTCTACAGGGCAATGAAAAAACGCAGTTATAGCCTAACTATGTCAATGCCTAACCTTCAAATTGATGACTGACTAACTAAAATAGTAACTCAACTTTCATCTCCAAATTTCAATACATCATCGACCCTTGCAAAGTCGTTCATTTTTTTCTCATACCTCATTTTCCATTTGAGGCCAAAACAAAATTCAATTCATCAATCTTTTGCGACGATCAACTATTTTTGGCGCTGACGTCGAACTCATCTGGTATTCAAATTGAATTTGTTTTATTGTTATTGGGTCTCACGGAAGGATTCGAGCTATTCCTTTTGGTTTTATTTTAACCCATATATTACTCTGATCATTGCTTCAACACCTTCATCGCCGGATTCTGAATGACCTTGCTGGGCTCCATAAGCTGTTTATGAGCAACGTTCCATATGCTGCTAAAGGTTCAAAGCCATCCCAAAGGGCCAGGGACAAGCAAACACCAATGACCCACAACAATGGCTTGGCTAAGACAGTTCATAAATCTTTTTGTCTTGCCGGGGTTAGTGCTCTTACAAGATATGAGAAAGCCATTGACGCACACCTCTTCGGCCAAGCAACCTCTTTAGCCCGAGTAGACTCGTCCCTCTAACTCAATATCAGCACAAAAGTCCCTTTTTGGTGCTTGGGTCGCTTCTTCTAGAAGGAAGGGGGAGGAACGTTCCTGACTTCTTTGTCCAAGAGTGGGTCGAGAGCGACCCAGAACGTCTGTGGGACGCCTGATCCAAGGATCCAAGCCCGCCTCTCTTCCTCTCTCTCAGACCCCACAAGTTCAAGTTGGTTTGGAAAGGAGCGTGGGCTGAGAAAAACAGGCCCAATTCCATTGATCAGCCCAAAGAGAGGTTTAGAGCGTGTGGTACTTTGTGTAAATTTGGTTAGCGCAGTACTAGGTTCACCTCTGTCACGAATTAATACAGTGTTGTCGAACTTGTAGGTAAATTGGATCGTGGTTTGTTAGATGTTGAATTTCGTCATTGCACTTGGAAATAAAGTATACTCTAAAAGTTCAAGCGCTCGATGTTATTACCTTATTAATTATCACTAGATGTCTTTGACTTACGTATTTATTGTTAAGTGTGTGTCCTTTTACGGCACATGTTGTATGCATATTGTAAAAAACATGACGCCTTAAAGAGCCCAAGTAAATGTCGGTTGCTTTTTAAAACTCTCTTTAAAATCCGACAAGGCAAATATTTAGCATGTTTTTAAAACTTCTATTAAGCGAGTGTTAAATTCTCCTTAAGAATTCAGCAATGGCAAAGGACAATCCTACCTTGATGTGGTTATCTCTTAATTTATCATTGATATTTGCTTATCGCTCAGAGTACTTATTCAATGCAAAGATAATCAGCAGTCACTCTAGGTCTCTCTCTGGCTTCTCTCGCCTTGAGCTCCAAGCTTCCAAAGAAAGACTCGCGTGGTTCCACTTCCACTCCCTCCCTCTCTTGGAAAGAGCAGAGGCCTTCTTCCTTCGCTCATCCACGTCCTCTGTGGCAACATTAGAGAATTAAGAGGAGCCAGGGAGGAAAGTTCGTGGACCAATTCCCTTGAAAGTGACTCAATATCTATTTAGTGAAGGGAGAAGACATTGCGTTTCTTTTTGGGTTGGGGGCTGCTTGAAGTTCGTTCGCCAAGCTATGGTGGAACCAATTTGGTGATGGAATTGAATCCGCCACCGTCCACAGTTCAATCGAAGGATCTTGGGAAGACAAAAGGGTTGGGAAAATCGAAGATTCCAAAGCGGGTAAGCGTGACCAATGACATCAATAATGCATGTCCTGATCAAGATAAGCCCCACCAATGCTCAATGAAAGCCCTATCTAGTCACGAGGAAATGGGGCACCCATATGCAAATTGTTTGCAGAATATAGCCAAGTCGAATATTCAGAGCTCCAGTATTGGCACTCAATCCCATTGTTCGGGATCAAACCTGGTCTAGATACTAATTATGCCCAAGACAGAGAGGAGAGGACGGGCCTTTTTCCAACCAACCCTCTGCCCATCCATCTATCCGTCCAAGTTGTCGCTTGGTTGGGATGATGTTTGACGCCCCCGAAAATTCTTGAACTCGGCCAATGCGTCTTTGGCGAGTGACACTCGTGCGTCAAAACGTTGCGTCAGGACTCGATCATGTGGTTTTGGTTTTACGCTTTAAGCACCTGAATGTGGTGGGGGTGATTTGGATTTGCCACCAGCCACCCAGGCACTTTGTTGAAGAGCAATTTAATTTGGTTGAAGCTACTAGATTCAATTCTATTGGGTCTGGGAGGGAGGGACTTTTGGTACAGTAGATAAGAGACTGAATGTTTGTCTGGTGGAAGTATTACACATTGTTATAAGATGAAAAGGTCAATACACTTTGTTAAATTCAAAGGCATGATTACGTAATATGTAGTTCCAAGTTCGTTGATCTACAATAATTAAACTTGTTAAGGCCAGTTGTTATGTCAAATATGGTATCATCGTAAAATGGTTTTTTTCTTCAGCTTTATGAGTATTATATGCTGATCTGTAAAAGTATATTTTTGATAGCTTCTAACGAAAACATTTTTAGTATAAACACCTGCAAATCATTGGAGGACCAAATGATTAAGTATTATCAAGTGTATCACAAACAAACTCTTGGAAAAACCCGAAACAAAAATAAATCATTTCTGCCCATACCATTTAGACGGGCAATCATGAAAAGTTTGCCGTTGTATTAAATCCAAAAGAGACAAGAGATTTACAATTTCTGTTCTTATATAATGGTTTTGTTGTGACTCAAACCTTCCTTTGTCAAACAACATTAAACTTTAAAATCTAAAATCTAAAACGCTACATTGAAAGTAAACCCCGGACTTGAGGCTCCATGTTTTGTTCTATCCGCATCAAGTGATGCCCGTCAAAATGGTTGTGTGAACAGCCGTCACATTTATAGGATGAGGAAGAGTTTTGAATTTCTCCATCCTGTAAACCTGGCCAAACAGATGTTAATTTTTCATCTCGCGACTCACTCATCATCATACTAAATCCTCATAGAACACGTCAGGGGAAATAATGCAGGCCATTGAACGCCATCAGCCACTCAGAACTTCATTTGGGGACACCATTTCGATCACATCAGAGCTAAAGCAGCAATACGTAGTAATATCGCAGTATACCTCTAAGTTCTCATCGAGTAGGTGAGAGATCGAGATCGACAATACAGTGCATGAAGCTAATTGAATACTAAGGATTATTCTTCGGGAGACGATGATGAAGGTAAGACGGCCAAATTGGCATGTGAACATGTTGAAGCCCAACTCGTTAGCAATGGCAAGAATTCACAAGGTCTCTTTTGGCCAAGAAAATGAGGCCATAAAGTTGAATGTCAGTTCGTTTTCAATATCATTTGACCATGGCCAATTTCTTCACGGAATGTAGGCCTGACTCCAGGAGTCAAACGGAAATCTGGCGCCGTCATTTCGCATTTATCGGATGGATGAAATGTATTAAATTTGATTGAACTGGGTATAGTTAGAAAAAGGCCGAGAAATATCGAGATCTCTCAAGTGGGTTTGGGAGCTCCTTGGTCTGGTGGTATCAAGTCATTGGTACACGTACGATGTCGAACTTAGTAGTCGAACCCAAGAACGAAGAAGCATCCAAGTCATAACATCAGCGTGAGAGTGAGTTGGATGATTGTCGTGGGCGTTTTTCGACCGATCATGGTGATGGTCGCGGGTGGTTGGATGTTGGATGTTGGCAATGAACTCCCGAGCTTGTAGCTTCTTTGGGAAGCATGTTGGTATTCCAGTTTGTCAACATTGGCCCGAGTGTCAAGAAAGGCCTTTTCTTGTGTGTTCTTCCAGAGTTTCAAATCAGCATGTCAATGGCGTCTCTCCATTGAGAAGTGATTCAGCCAGCACTATGAAATCCATCAGGGAAATGGTAAGGGGAATTATCATTGCTAAAGATGAATGGCAGGGGTGCCTTTGGCTGTTCTTGGTCATTGTCCAATGGAGGTACAAGTTAAGCTGGTTTGGTGGATTCAGTGTCTCTTCTCTGGCCACTGAAGTATGCTCGCAGACGCGAATTGGAAGCACAGGCAATAGAAGAAACTTCAAAATAAAAGTGATCCTCAAATTTGGCACTATCCACAGAGAAACGAGCACCTGATTCCCACGTCATGCACATTCATAAGATTGACTGACAGACCATGGAACGCTATTTGCGAAGGCAGCCATCCAATCCAGGGACTGTTCCGTGTTCCCTTCTCCCGATTCTCCCGACGAATCCAGGTTTACGTAGGCCATGGTTTTTCGAGCTTCAAGTCCATTTTTCTCACACTAATTTAATGACGTCCAAGAGATTCAGAATTCAAAACATGCATTCATCCAGTATATGCACGTACGTAGAGGGATATTCCAGTGTAACATAAGTTTACAGTACATTCTCTTCCCCCTCGAGTTTGAATGTTTGATTCAGATACCTGGCTTGGATCGAGGCCGGCCGAACCGCATTAATAGCTGGTGCTTCTCCTCAATCTACTATCTTGAAATGTGTTCAAGTCCGGTGGCGACTTCAGTTCAGTTCAGTTGCAACCATGGTTTCAATGTGATCAATGTGCGAGTGTGGAAGAGTTCGATTTGGCCATGGAAGGTGGATAAAGAGGAGATTGGCGATTGATTACCATCACAGCGCTCTTTAATAAGAGAGGATTCTCCATCATCCTGTGCTGCTTCATGGCTTTTGTAGAGTGGTCAGCAATTCAGGCTGCAAATGTCAGACTCAACGGTAACTACTACAGCCAGAATTAACGGTGTTTTAGTGATATACTGGCGATTTGATACATTTGGAAATCCGTCTTTCTCACATAATGCCCTGGTGGTTTCGAGCTTCAAAACAGATTTCCAAGATGAGACGCCAAAGTTTTTGACATTTCAAAATAGTTCTGGATGGTTCTGAAAGCCCTCTCATTTCTTTTGACTGATCACTTCAGACAGAAGAGTACAATCGAAGGTCATGAGATTTCGTTAATCAAGGGCGTGGCCAGGGATGAGCACCTTATTATGAAGTAGGATTGACATTGAATATTCATGACCACGTGATATGACTCGAAAGAGAGACCGAACTACTTACTCAGAATCCAGATTTATCTCATCGGAGACACCCAAACACGGTTATGTAACATACGCGTACATTTGAGAGAGTGAGGGCACTACCAGCGGCCAATATAGCACCCAATACATCCATCCTCCCCGCCCACCCGCAGCCTCCTCGACTGAACACACCTACTATGGCCAGTAATTATCATTAGTCGAGCCTTGATACATTATTAGCTATGAATGGAGTCCTCGTGCTCCCCGCATGCTGAGATGGTGGGAGTTGAAATACGAGAAGATTCCGATTCTTGAAACACAGCCAGAGGTGATATCAGTTCTGCTTTAAATCTTCCCCCAAATGGTTCAGAATCGGTATTCTAGTATTCAAAGACCTTGGAGAGTGAATGGCAAGAATGTGCAGGGCATCTTTTGCACTTTCTAGGCCAGAATGTGCCCGGATTCAACATGCATTCACTAGTATTTATTTCTGGTAGCCTGAAACCTGGAACCAACAATGTCATGTTCACTGGGGCGTGAGTGCAAATAACCATGTCATAATGAAAATCAAGAACCTATTTGACAATCACTCATCCAATCCAATAAAAAATGTGTTCAAAGTAAAAAAAAAAGTTCTGGCTGGTACTGTTTTTTTTACAAGCCCAAGTAAATAAGAACTAAAAGAACAGTCATGTAATGCTATATTGGCATTTGCACGTCAATAGCAAAATAGCGAAAATATTTTGGCTCGCCCTTACCCTCGAGGCTCCATTTCAAAGACCATTGCAACAAGAAAGGTTGAATGACGCTCTAGACTTGAGATTGCATTCTATTAATTTTTGATTCGTTCACTTCTTTGGCCAGAACATGCTTCTTGAACCGGGAGGCTTGTCTTTTCACAAGGCCTACCTGTCCTTGGTTCATGAAGGGCTTTCTTGTCGACGTTGGCCTTGCCGTGTTCCAAACTTTTCATGGCAGACGTAATCACGAGTTATGAACACTGCTCCATGTAGTTTCAAGGCAACAATTGATGAAATATGAATGAACGACTTTCTCTAGACATGGAGGCATACTATTTCCCACGAGAACCTGGCCATTTCTGAAAGACGTAGCATAGTGGCTTCACAGTTTCCTAGCATGAAGGAGGTCCCAAGTTCGATTCTTTTCCCCGACCCTTCTCAAAGAAACTTTTAGACCCTAACTAAACCCCAACTTATTAACGATCCCAGACCAACCTTTTGTTGAAAGATGTTCTAGAGCGGCAAACTCGAACGCTTTGCATGACCAAATATTTTATAAAATATGACTTTACATGACTAACAGTAAATTTCATTCCCTTATATCGGTTAATAACCCGAGAATTAGCTAGGAAAAAAACAACCACACAATCAATCTGATACGGATTATGACGCTGCATTTAGGAACAACACACGGACAACATTCAACTTTCTGACCTTAGCACCCCAAGTACAAAAGAAAAGCATCAAGAAAGACCTGGCAAAACTTTAGACCTTCTTCTTGGAGCTCAAGCGATACAAATTTCTTCCAAGAAATCTCTTAGATAGTGCACAAAAAGCGTGCTCAAAAAATGACACCCAACACCACAGCTTTGTGAACACAACAATCCGAGTATGGAACCAACCATCGAAAGAAACAAGAGACATCCCGAATGTAATACAATTCAAGAAGGCTGGGGTAGGCATGAAAGTGCTAGCATAAAAGTGACTCATTTCTATTATCAAGTATTCCTGAATTGTTTAAGTTTTGCTTTAGCACTCTTTAAATTTCATTTTTCCAAGCCTATAATGTGTTTCAATTCTGTGTGGCCTCAAAAAAAGAAGCAAAGTGTGCACCATAAGATTACATTGACCCTACTTTTGTTCATTAGTGATACGTCTGGCCAGAACAGAGCAAATTTGAGGATTATTTACAACAAAAGTTTTCTAAGAACAAATATCATATGGAATAAAAACATGGTTCATACAAATATTTTTTGTCTGGTTTGGAAACATTAGTTGAAAGCGTTACATTATCAAGCTTTCCTTTCGAGGATTTGGCTTCAAAGTCTGGCTGTGACTTGGTCACCTTGTCAGCACAACAACTCCTTAAAACTAAAGGTGTTTGATCTATATTAAGCATCTTTACATAAAACTACTCCCACAAGATAAGAGTCCCCGATTGTTTTTCCTCACCGCCTTTTTCAAACCCCATCTACGTTGGAGGTGAAAAAACCGGCTTTTTTGTCGCCGTAGATTTAAGTGAGTGTACGTTTACCATCTAAAAAAACCTATTGAAGAATATTTCCGGGGCACATTTCGCTGTATCTTAGCTGATATTGCGTAACTTTTTGTAAGGTTGTATGTCGTGTTCAATATATTTTTCAGGATCTTAAGGACATCTATATGTAGGGAAAGCAAAATTACGTCTGTATAAAAACCTGGAACCTTATAACTTTACAAATACGTCTTTCTTGCAAGAGGACCTCTGCTTCTTGTATAGCTTTTTTTAGCGCTAAAGTAAAATATGGTTTTTGTTCTATTAAATGCTTTCTTAATATGTGCATCTACTCTGACTGATGCAATTATTCAATAAGATTTAGTCGAGCTAAAAAAAGACAATGTTTCTACTACATTCTAATGAGGGACGACACAAGCTCTCCCCTCCACAGCGACCCAGATTCCAAGGGGTTGCAGTCTGGGCTAGAGGGAATCCACATTGAAAATGGCCAAAATTGGACCAAATTTTCTTCAATTCTGGGTACTCTTTCCCTTGTACCCTTGGCACTACTTGCACCTTGCCCTTTGGGTAATTCAATTGGTATCTAGCCAAGGCTTGACGAAACAATTTCATGACCTCCAGATACTCCTTGGACCCGATTTAAGGCCCTGGGGGAACCAAGGCGAGGGCATCTACACCAAGCCTCATATTAGATGCTGGATACTTGCTGGCATTAAAGGGGGCACCTCATCAATGTGTTAGGCAAGATACCTGTTGTTCCTGCTGTTCCTGGATTGGTCCACAGTCCAGAGCTTGTTGTCAAAGAAAATTCGGCTTATGGACTTGTGTTTCATCCCAGTGAGAAGCCTCTTACCTTAACTTGACGTTCAATCATGAAATACTTGATTCTCCAACAACCATATAGACAACTCGATACCTATGACAAATATGTAACAAATGGTTTGTTTTACTTTCAGATTGTTGAGCGGAGGCAATCCGCCCTCCACACCCCATCCCCACCTCAGTCACCGGCTCATCGTGCCAAGTCTCCGAACGGAATCATCGGCACTTGCATTCCAAGTTGCCTCACGGATTCCACGGAGAGTACTTTGGTGGCCCATCATCTCCTTTTGACCCATGTTACCCAACACGATCTGCATAAACGGGTGGTGATTGCTGGGGTCAAGAGAGGTGTTCTCAAATACTTTGGCAGGACCCACTTCCAAGAGGGCATTTGGTGTGGGGTTCAGTTGGACGATCCCGAGGGCAAGCATAACGGGCAAGTGCACGGAGTTCAATATTTTGAATGTGATTACGACAAGGGCGTTTTCGCGCCCTTGCACAAAGTGGCATTGGAGTTGCAACCGGAAAAACCTGAGGAAGAAGGACTCGCAACCTCAAACACACTGAAGCGCCAGAACACGTTTACGATCGACGACGAAGAGAGGTCAAAAAGGTCTTCCGTTGAAGGACAGAACAGCGTTGTAATGGAGTCTCATACGAAGAAAAGACCTGCCACGGCTCCAGGCTCGCGTCGGACGAAGACTGGCCAACAACCTCTTGGGTCTCCAAAGGTTCTGGACTCTACATATGCAGTCAAGACTGGGAGTCCCAAAAGGGCGAACAAGAACCAGGGACCCACGAACCCAACAACCCACCATCGAGAGCATCAGAAAACGATTCAAAGGAAGGCCAGCCTCTCTGGGGTCTTGGTCAAAGGTCGGAGGAACTCACCCGAGATGGACGAGAGTTTGGGGATTTTGAGTCCCACGGAAATGCAGGGATTACCTTCGTTGTCAACGAGTATTTGCTCCAATTTCGCTTGGGAGACTCCCCGATCCCCAGAGGAGCTCAATGCGACTTCTCAATTGTCAGGGGCGACTCTCCAGGACGTCTCAATGTCCACTCCGCACGAGAAAACTGAAATTCTTTCTCCACGTCTTTCATTGTCCCCCATCAAAACCTTTTCCTTGGATTCCGAAAAGATCAAAGCCATTGAATCCATCACTATTGACGATCCAGAACCCCTTAAGCCTACCACAACCCATTCAAATTTCCATCAAAATCTACCCGTGGAACGAAAACTCAAGGGGTACGACAACGAATGCGATCTGTTGTTTGCCCGTACCGAACAGCTGCTTCAATCTTGCCGCCAAAAACGAGAGAAGGCACAACAACTTGAAATATCAGCCTTATCACTCCTGGAAGAGAGGGGAGACTTGACAACGGTTAAGGTTTCAAATCAGACCGTCATTCAGCCCGGTAATGAGACCATTATTCAGCCTTGCAATGAAACCGTGATCCAGCAAGCGAGTGACACCATGATTCTGCCCGGAAATGAAACCATGATTCAACCCTCCGACAAGACTACTATAATTGAATCGTCGAACGACGCCATGGTCATTGAGGATATCGACATTCCTGTCGACTTTGATGGTCCGCAAGCCGATCCGGATTCAACTTTCACCAAGGATCAATCCAACGCCACCTTTCACAACAATAATGAAACATTGAACCTCTGCCCTAAAGATATTTTCGACACGACTAAAGCTTTACCATCATTGGAAGTGAGGGTCGTGGAATGTCCCAGGTCGTTTATTCGAGTAATGGATGCCGATTGCATGATTTCAAGCAAGACCGACTCTATCGATACTGGATTAGGAAGCATGCCATCCAGCATGATATCAATGGCCACAAGTCAAGACCTTCACTCGGATATGGAAACTAGCGTGTCCGAGTCTCTTTCAAATCGAGTATACGAACAAAAGATTTCCCCCATCTCTGAACGGGAAGAAACTCCTTCAACCGATCTTGATATCACTCTGAAACTGGCTGATATCTCTATTGAACCCCCGGAAAATCCGTGTCCGACGGAAACATCTGAGCCCTCATCTGAATCAACCTCTGAATTACCGCCGATTACAAAGCGAAAGCATTCGGAAAACGGACATTTAGGCGTTGAGAAGCCTGCTCTGAAAAGAAATCGATCGGCTGAGAAAGGTCTGGCTACCAAGCGAAGCGAATTGCTAACCAAAGAGCGAATCATGCCCAAAACCAATGTCCCCTCAAAATTAAAGGCCATGTTGGAAACCAATAAAGAAGTGGCAGCTGAGAACCCAAGGAAGAAAAGAGAGAAAAAAGCCGGGAGGTGGGATGAAATCATGAAGAATATCGCTGAGAGTCAGAAGCAAACCATGAGTCAAGTGAAGAAAACGAAAGAGGTCAAAAGCAAGGTTTTCGAGGGATTCAAGCCCCCTCCCATGGCCAGAAACCGATCTAACTTGGGCAGCAATCGAAGTTTGGCAAGGTGAGAACCATGGTTTTCATTCAGTTTCATTCAGATAGTCACGCAACCTAGATATACTCACTTTCGATATTTTGTGTTTTTACAAATTCTAAGTTTTAACGACCTATTGTTTTTTGATTGCAGTAGAAATGACGAAAACTTGGAGAGGAAATCGACCGACTTTGACGAGACTCCGAGTGTTCGATCTAGATCCAATTCCAAATCGTCTGTTTACTCCACAACTTCAGTGACATCAAGTGCGTCCAAAAGGACATCCTCCGCAGATCTGTTGAGATCAAATTCAGTTTTGAGTGAAATCTCCAACCGAAGTGAGACCCAAGTGTCCCAACGAACCAATGCGAAAAATGCCAAAGTGGCCTCAACGGGATCTGCTCAAGATTCTAAGAAAACCATCCAAGGTAGGAAGCCAAGTCTAGAATATTACCATTCTTGAACCGGCGTTCTCCAAGGGCCCTGATGTGGAATGTGCCAATTCTGAGAAATGGGAGATCGAATTCGAGATAAGCTGGTCGCTTTTGAGATGCGTTAAATGCTGCTGCTGATGCTTGGATTATTAATTCAGCCCTATTTGACAGCTCATTTGTTCTACAATGCTCCAATGATCGGCATCGGCCCTTGGTTTGTACCGAGACTCGGTCCCGAATTCATAGCGTCTATTCCTTTGTAAATGAATCTTATTTATCGACCCCGGCGTTTCATGATGACTCCTGAACCAGTAATTGGTTCTTGAGGCGGCATGAATGCGCTCTGACCTCATTGAATCATTGTTCTTGAGTAACTTTGGAGTGGAGTCATCATGCACGTGCAAGATCCTAAGAATCTTAACCGTTACTCATCTCGACGTCAGGGATTGTATTTGTTGACTAATATCAGGCCCAAGTTTTTGTAAGGTTTGATGAATTACTTGGTCCAATTAAGTTTTAATTTTGAGCCCCAAGGGAATAATTTGCTTCTGGAAGCTCAAAGTCAACACCCGAGGTAGTGCATATCTATATAAGGCATTGGAAGTCTGGCATGCTGGTGGTTATACCCATGACATGATGGAGTCCCTTCGAGACCTAGTTTAATGGCCATGCATCCGTGTTTTTTTTCAATCTCTGACCAAGATTGCCCAACATCAGCTGGTTCGCCGAGGAATAACCCTTGAGCGAATTGAGAAGATGCACTCAAATGCAAGGAGATGAGCGGGGACTTCTGAGAGTTGGCATCTGAGGACGTCGTTGAGACTATCCGTGATTAGAATTTGATGCACGAAGGTGAGAGACCCCCAGTCCTTGAATGTGTCATCGGTGCCAATTGTGGTTCTTTATCTAAAATGAATTAAGCCTAGTAAGTGTTGTTTGGCACGCACCAAGCACGCTAGACAAGGTGATAGGCTCACACAAAAGTTGGATATCTGACCAAATGTAGGTGAAACAGGTTCCTCGAAGGTCTATATGTAGGAAAGATAATTCAAATGACTAATAGATCTGGCAATACTCGTCATTTTGTGGGCAAGGTCACGAGCCTAGGCTTCATGTCCTGAGGACGATTTTTGTCGTTTGTTGGGATCTGCGAACGGTTTTGTCGTTGTCGTTCATGATTCATTTAGCTGGATCAATACAGTTTCTCAAAGAAGTCTTGTAGTGAAAGTACAGACTAATGACACAAAATGGATGAGACGATTTTGGAAATGGGAACAATCGTTTGTTCATTTTGAATCTGAATGTAACTGATAATTTAGAGCGTCTAATATGTCTTGTCCTGATACAAAAGGCAAAAGTGGAAATTAGTGAAAGAGAAAGGCCAATTAGTGGTTTCGTCCGAAATACCTCCTAGTCAATTTTAATATTAGAAATAAAAACTTTCGAACAGATCTTTATTATTTGTTTTGAAAAAAAATATGTCTCCATGCAGACAACATTTCATTAGAAAAAAAGTTTGTCAAGGAGGAAACGTGATTTAAAAAGGTCTTGGGGACCCTTAAGGAATTGAACGTGAGTTTTTGCTGCTTGGAAGTTTAATTACCGTGATTCGGCATAATATTTCCTGAATAGGTGGGTGTCTTGATGAGAAAACTTAGCTGGAGAATTCCAAGTGGGAGATTTTTCTGAAGCACGGGTTGACAAGAGTACCTTGAGGATCTCAAAGATCCTCCCGAGTTCTTAATTCAATTTTTATAATGATTAGAGAAAAACGCATCTATTCATTCAATTATCATTTCTTAACTAATTGCGGAGGAGACAGCAGTTTTGTTATTTTTGGACAATTCTTTCAATAGAGTAGTTACCTTTTCCATTGATAGCCTCCCATCTTAAATTGAATATTTGAAGCAGTGCGTAAAACATTAGGAGTGAGAAAAGGTACTCAAATGAGAGGAAAGGCCTACGTCGATTGTTTTGAAAACTTACACTATATTTCGTATGACGAAAGTTGATAAAACATAGAGTATTATATCTAGCCTTGATTTTATGTCCAAGCTTCATTTTCCTTGGCGGACTCACTTCTGCAATGCAAACGAAAATCCAACGAAAACATTTCGGTTTCCTAGTAGCCTTGCCACCTTTGTGATCCATCAACCAGTGGTCTAACAACCACCACCACCAACCAGAAATTGGGCTTTCATGCCACCAACCCACTTAGCCGAGAACGCCACTTTAGACCTTAAATGCATGACATAGTATCGTTAAGGGAAAGTGATGTCGAAAGTTCTGAGAACGATTCGATTCGGACCAGAGACCAAATGACTCTAGTTCAAATTTGCTCTAAGAGTTTTGAATCCCGAGACAAGAGCAAATACGATTGGTTGAAGGGTTCTGTGCATCAAGACACGGTGTTTAAGGGATTACAGCCCACATTGCGGAATTTATGCGAGCCATGCCGTTTTACAATTTACGAGGACAGCTCCACATCACATTAAGGTTTTGCATGGAGTCAGGCGAACCAATCAAGGGACGTCTTGGGCTTCCTCCAACCCATGAATTAAGTATTGGCCATACTTCTTAGAATGGTAATTGAGAACTAGACTGCTGGCACCGCCTGTGATATTTGGATTAGAGGTAAGCACACGTTTTCATTGCAATCCAGAAGGGGAAGTCACATTTGGCTTCGAGAGTACAAATGAAAGTTTTTTTGCCAGAGTTTGTCAACAATATCAACATTTTCTAACCCCACACATCAAAAACCAGCCAGCCAGTGGTAAGCAAGACATTTGACGACAATTGACAGCAAATCGAGTACTCCTTTGCGAAAATGCATTGCTAAAGGTTTGGCCAAAAAAAGTATTGCCTGACCTCTAGATGTCTGCTTAAGAAGAACCTCATGGAAAGAAAGAGCTAGCTGTTGGTGGCTGATTTCTTGCTTGTAGATCGACAAGTCGTGACGAAACTAATTAGAGCTCTAAATGGCAAAATCTTTTGTCCTTTTATCACTTTAACGAGATCAGACCATGGCAATAAAATAGCCCTCTCACATTCCCGCCATCTTTACTGACGGGTATTGGATGTGATAAAGTGCACTTAAATGTCGGTATTTGATATGTTAAATGAAGGCATTCGGTTGATTTGATTAGGCGATTGGACGTACGTTGGGCGTTTTTGTGGAAAGGGCTAATCTTTTTTAAATGACGGGTTGAGGTCCCGTTTTACCTTTCACCTTTCTTTAGAGAGAAATAGTGGCATTTCTTCGTTTATCACAAAATAATGAATTATTTGCGTTTGAGGTCTTTAGAAAAAATGTTGACAAATAAATATTATGTTTTAATTCTAGTTCAAGACTTTTAAGTCGTGTCAGTACGCGTCAAATAGCTGATTTTGGCTATGTTTAAAAGAAAAAAAAAATAGAATTAAATAAAACGAAGCAAAACCGAAAACTTTGATGAAAATTGATGGGACTCTCGTTATCATTAGAAGCAAACTGAAGCAAAATGAACCTTCACTTTCTTTTCCTGGAAAGACATAAAAGCTTACATTCTTCAAATGCTTCAATTTCCAACTGAAGCCAACAAAATCGCGTACGGTAATTGGTAACCAGAGATCTTTTTTTCTAAAACTTATGTTTAACATATTACCACGTTGTCGTAATTTAGTTTAATCGAAAATCAAAAGTTGAAAAGCAAACTTTTCTGGAGTAACTTAGGTTTCCAAACCATGCATATATGCAAATTCAATTTTTAGTAAACATGAGGAAATTTAACCTAAACAGAAAGGAAAAAGCTGTTTTGATATGAAGTAGATCGACTAGTTGGTTCTGCTCAAGAAGTAGACATTGATATTCAATTCCATTCTCAATGACCTACAGATTGACACTTCAACACTATTCGAAAAAACAATTTTATGGAGTAATTAAAATTGCATGTTGTGACTTTGGTGTAAATCGTAACAATTTGAAATAATCCAAAAGTGCAGAGCAATAGATCATGTTTTATTCAATGTACGTGCAATGCCCGTCTTCTTCGGCTCGATCCATAAATCCACTTAACTGAGCCTCTCAAAGCCGAGAAATAATTGCGCATACTGCGAAATTTGGAAGCAGTATAAAACGAGGACCAATTTTAACCACTAAGCTTGCGAACAATTAGCCAAAACGTCGTGCATTTGGAACTTCTATTTGCAAGAGCTTGAGATCATGCATCGATGTGTGTGCTTGCATGCACTCTATTTCTTATCCATTCTCATCTTTTCGATTGCTTATCTCATTTCTCAATCCTCCATGTCCGAATTTGGAAATTTGGCCCTTCAACGGCGGATCGTTCACATTGTGTATTGTCAAATGTCCACGTTGTCGACAATGGGATGTGCACGGACGTATCAAGTTTTTCCTTTTAAATCGTTGTGGGAGGGCTTATTTTGGTCAGGTTGTCTCGAAAAAAAGGCAAGATTTATCCTTGAAATTTGAAGAGGTGAGAATTGTCTTCCCAGTGATTTGAATGCCAAGTGTTGCCTTTTTGGCGCATCGACGTTTTTTGCTGATTAAATGACTTGATCATGAAGTGTTTCTTGTCGGTCTGTTGGTCCCCATTGGACAGTTTTTGCACCTGCCTCGATGTTGAATGTTTTAAAGCTTTTTGTGGGCTCTTCTCATACCCATATTTGGGCACACTCACTTTATCGCTAGTCTTCCAAATCAAGCCACTCAGATTGATTGATCCCTCGATCCTGAGTGACTTGGCAAGTGATTCGAAAATACAGATCAGTTTGGACGGGAATTTCCGGATCGAGCTTGGCGAAGTCTCCCACGTTCTCACAAACTTGTCGAGGTGTTCTGCATTTCCATAGATCCAATATCCAATTTGTCCAGGGATTAAGAATCAATAATTGGCATAAAATGTGTGCCTTCTGGCTTCCCTCCCCCTTCATTGCTTCTTTCCTTCATCGTGGCCAAGAGTCACGTTTCTTGCCAAAGGGGATCGGATGATGGTAATGATGGGATCAGTAGAAACCGAAAAAGTATTTCGTTTTGATTTTTTAGATATTTGGCCAGAATTTGTCAGGGTGCAAGAGTAAATAAGACAATTGGCAGTAATTAGATATCTTGCTGTTTTATATGTTGATATTCAATTGAACTGCGTACTAAACGTGTTTGTTTAAGTTTACTTGTTGATCAGAATATTGGATTTTTTAATGAATGTGATTTGAGGGATCCAAAGCACAATAGTATTAAAAAATGAAAATGCAGCACAAATCTTATTTTAATTAAATTCAGAGAGCTATTGTTATTTTTCTATTTGTACTTGGAACTATTTAGCATATAATTGTTATCGGAGTTAGAAGCATGCAAAGCAGTTTTAACGCTGACGACATCATCTTACGCAACCCATTCAAACATCTCATAGGGCTAGACTTTTTTGCTTGCGATGTTTTTCCAATATCAGAAATACATACAAATGTGCTAAAAGGATACAAAAAAGAATCCTTTTTTAATATAAGTAGCTAGTTTCGCGTAATACAAGTGATATAAAAATACCTTAAATTACCAAAATGTTATGCGTTGGTCTTTGAATTACTTTCTTCCGCGTGTCGTGAAATTAGCTTGTATGGAACAAAGGGACCTAGAGTTATATATCCCTTTGTATCCAAAAATCGACGAAATGTTCTGAGATTTCCGGCTTTTCGTCAAAAACATCGAAACATTTTAAAATCCATGTAATAGCATGAAGTTTCAACGATAATTCGGTCTCTAATGACGGCTATGAGCAACAGGGCCCCGAGATTTGGAGATTTGTCCTTGAGTCCGTCCCCTTGTCGATTCTCTTATTATTACGAAGGCTGCCTACCCTACTCGTACTTCCATTGAGTGAGAGGGTCTTGGGTGCGAGTTGCAAATAGGAACTGTCAATAAAATTGAAGCCCACTTCTCGAACATGGCGTGCAGGTAGGTTTCTGTACTTGGGTGGCATTTTCGATTCAGCTCGAACAGTGGTCAATCTCATTTGCCATTCAGAATAGCGTTGACGGTTGACACTGATTTTTTTTCTTCTTTAATTCCAGGCGTGCCCAAAGCTTCCAAGCGACCTCCCGTCAATCCTCCTCGTCCAGCCTCGAAAGAAGGTAAGCAATGCGTCTTAACTTCCTCCCAAGCCGTGTCATGTTTTAATTGCACTATTACTGAACGCCATTCGGGGTCAATGCCATGACATTTCTGGCCCTGAAGGGTCAATTGTGCCTGCCAAATGAATGTGCTTCGGGTTTTTTAAACACGTCGCGAACTCGATTTGTCGCTCGGTCTTTCGCCGTCCAAGCGCCATGCATTCATAGACCTAGATCTCGACGGGCAAGATTTCAATCCTCACTACTCGATGGATTCCCCATCTACCCAACAATGGTCGATCTATGGCCGGAATATTATGGGGTTCTATTCTGAGTCGGGCCAAAAAGGAAGTGGTGTGCGCTTCAAGGATTTCGTTCCTGGTTCAATTCATGGCCTCACGAACGAACGAGTGAGCGAGCATAGAGCTAGAGCCTAGCATGACATAGAGCTAGCCATTAAATCAAGTCAATAGACATGTAGACATGTGCAGTGTCATTGGGCAGATGTGGATTGGTTCTGGGTTTCCGCTGATTATGTCTATGTAGCACACAAACCAATTGAGTGAGGGTGATGGGGTGGGGTAGGGAGGTTTTGAACTGACCTCATGCATTGAATGGAGGCATCACCATTGTACCTGTAGTTTTCAGATAACCAGATGTGTCTAGGCCTCAGTGTGCCCCTCTGGTTTTCACACCTTGATCACTTTCAGGGCTTCTTGTACTTTGAATCTTCCAGCAAAAAGGTGAACCCTGTAATTGAACTTGAGTAGTATCTTATCTTCATCTGGTCGAGAATGGTGGGTTAAGTATTTCCCAGCTTCCCAGCGCCTTCAGGGTCACTTCTAATGATCTCAACCGGGATTGAACTGAACCTCCCAGAACCCTGAGGATCCCTGACCATTCAAATAAGAGAATTGAACCACAGGCCTCCCACACATTTGACCGTGAACAAGACACTTTAAGGGCTGGATTGCTCTGCATGCAAATTGTTGGTCAGTGGCATCTCATCCGATCTAAAACTGTACGAGAGTGTGGTTTGACTTCATTTCGACACAAATTATCTCGAGCTTTTTTCATGAAGAAACTGGCGTTAGACAACGTGGTTATAGTCGACTCCATTCACCAATGACAAGGTTATCCTCTTATTGTCTTTATCTTGAGATAATGCAATGGTCGTCATCGTCGTCAGATTTGCAAATTCTATGGATCAATCCAACGAAGGTCGCCCAGCTGGCCATCCTTCCCATGTGAATGGAAAATTCCGAGCGTGGGTTGAATCCTGAATCAGATACGACATGGGCAACGGTTATGGGCTCCCTGGTACAACAGGGCTATCCTCTATAATTGACTTAACAAGGTGAATCATGTTGATGAGGGCCATAATCAATTCATGATCCCTATTTCCGAACGCCCACCCTGTGATCACCTGATCCCATGGCACAAGTACAAAGCACTTGTTTTCACCTGGCTCATCGATCCTTGTGGCAGGTGTCTGATCCGGGTGGCCTGAATAAATCTTGTTGGGGGAGTGAGTAATCGCGTTGGAATGGATACCTCGGATGAGGGCGAGACCGTGCCAAGTCTGAGAGTTCAACGCATGCTCATTGCCTGGACTGAAGAGCGAATTGATGGCTGGAAATGGAGCTGCTTGATATCTTGCCTCCATCCATACGTTCATCCATGCATTCAGTGAGCTTGGATCACGATGATGGCTTGTTTATGTGCGCCAACCAGATCTAATTGAGATTATGTGCTTGTTGATTTGAATCCCAATTCGACTCCAGCTCAGAAGGTACACTCAAGTTGAGCAATAATCATGCCTGAAAATCTGACCTTTGGCGCTCGGAGCAAAAATTCTGTTCTAGAGGCCATCCCGAGAGTCAAAACAGAGCTATTTTCATACTGATGCACTGTAGAGTAATCAAAACTAGCGCTTTTAAAAGAATTGTCGAACATGCTGAAATGAGATGTCATTCATCTTTTCATTTATTTAATCGAACTGCGGTTTGTCACCAATGTCATTCGTTGCTGCGGTTTGATGTATTAACAATCATTAATCACCCTTGCTTGGTAAAGCTTATACTACTTAAGCGAGTGAAAAGATCTGGTTTGATCCAATTCTGGCCAAGAATACTTGAAGGATGTTGGCTCGCTTAACCTCTTGCTTATAGTGTGTATTGTTTCAATTAAAAGTCCGGATATCGCTCGGAAAGCAACTTCTTAGATTTAAGTTGGCTCAAGTCCACGCACGTCGATAGAATGAACATATTTCCACTTGATTGATCTGACAAGGCTTTGCTGAGTGGTTCTGTGTTGGTAAAGCAAAGGACGAAAGGCAATCTTTGTAATGTGCGGTTTCTTCATCAATTCCTTTATCAGTACAGGTTTCAAATGAAGTGGATGGTTTAAAAAGTAAGCCACATTATTCATGATTCTACACTCTGCTAGTCTCAAAAAAATGTCGAGAGCTAGCAAAATATTACCAAGAGGAGGATGCAGATGGGGATGATTGCATCGATTATTTTAAATGATAAAATACCGAGATGAAAATGGGGGGAAGAGGCGATAGTTTTGAAGGTCACTTAAATAAGACACTGGGTGGTGGTAAGATACGTGTATTATTTGCAGATGGTGGAGGCTTGTTATTGATTCTGTTCATCGAGAGCCTGAATTAACCAGACGTTTTTTTCTTGTGGAAAGTGAAATAACCTCAACCTGACTCGATTTTGAGAATGTCACATTTGCAGTTTTGGTAGGTGATCATTATGTGAACTTGACATATTTCGATACATCCTTTGGCGTAGCCACATTTTGATCGATGACACCCGTTAGCTTTAGGTGGCTGAACTTCGATATTTTCCAGAGTATTTTGTCTCCGGATTCTCAAAGTTGTGACCCACGTTTGAGCCAGGAGATGTCATGCTTCTTTAAGAATGGACTTCTTGACAAGACATTGACGTACGAGCATGACAAGGAAGATCTTTTGACAGATCGTTCAAAACCCGTTTGATTGACAATCATGGCCTCGTTTGCCTGGCGAATGTCTTTGGCAATCATTCAATTAGACGTTTAGATGATTAATGAAGCCAAGGTAGCCGGCCAATATGAGCCGAAAATCTGGAAGTGTCCTTTGGCAAGGACCGACTTGAACTTATCGTTCACCACATGAAGATAGCTACAATGGCCGTCTCATCATGTTGTGGACAATCCATAAAAGCAATTAACCAGATTGGTAACCGTAATCAGAATAAACTGCCTTCTTTGATTAAAGTAAGGTTGGGCGCTGATTTAGCGATAGTTCCGACATAGCTTATCCTGTAGGGCTAGTCAAGTAAATAAACGCGTTCATGGACAAGTGACGTTATTCCATGGAGTAAAATCAAAGACAACATGCCCAGCCAAACCGCGCTGTGCATGCACTGGATATTGACATTTATTCCATTTTACATGCTTGTCTAGGCAATTAGCATTGTGGTATTGAAACAATTTGATAGTGCGTTCACTGATTAACACCAAACATGCTCATTTAGTTGGCTTTTGTACCACAACTTGCTCAAAATCACTCGATTATTGAAAATTCAATGGGCGAATGGTGCGACTTGACTGTGATGTTTGTCTTAGTTCTCTCTCCCCAAAATGCCCAAAATCAGGGAGCCGGACCACTTTTTTTCCTTGAATTTCCTTTACTTGACATCCCCTATTACTTGGGTCGTTTTTAGTTCACTTCAAGATGGTTCTCGGTAAATAGTCATGTTTTCTCCTTCCTCAGAATGACACGATTGTTGTCTTGTTGAAGCAATTTGCCATTTTCCAGTCTTGCCTTGGGTGTGTCTGAGCAATTGAACGCATTTCTTGGAAGGCCTAATACGTGAAATCAGGCCTTGCGGCAACTCATAAACAATGTCGCTCGGGTTCATTCACCCAACGTGTTTCTGTGCTCAGCCTGAAAAAGGCCGGAAATATTCCTGGTTCTAAGGGAATTAGAACTATCTGTAGACAATGGAGGGAAAAACAGGCATGGCTATCCATGAATGGGGACAAGGAAGTGTGTTTGGAGGAGACTCGAACTCAAGGCCACTCCATTTTTATCTGGGCTTATCTCCAAGCCTCATCTCGACCTTTCCACCTATCTCATTTTCTGACCACACCAAATTCAGTTGCCAACTTCTCGGACACCTCTTTGCCTTGTCATATGTATGTGGCGATGAGTCTGGTGTTGCTCAGAAATGCGCGAATGCGAGCCAACCGGTACTTTCTGAGAGCATATCTTTTGTAGTGGAAACGGTCTGTTCTCTCTCAGATGCCTGAGTTTTTCCCCTCTCGTAAGAGAAGAAGAGTCTTTCGTTTTCGCCCAGAGCTATCGACAAAGAGGTTTTAATGACCAAATTTTTCTCCTAACAGATGTGCTGCATCCATCCAATAAGCCTTTCTCATCTGTCGTCTTGAGTGGCTTCGAGATTGCCTTTCGCTTTGACTCGGAATTCCCGTCTATGTCAACTATCTTTGAAATTTCCATGACTTCAAAGTCAACATATTTGATGGCTAATTCTTTGATTTGTATCTATTATTACTAGGAAATCTAAAACTAGATTATCGAAAAGTAGGAGTTTCGACCTGACAAGGGTGAAACAAAAAAAACCAAAATGTGGAAGATAAGAATCAGTCACACGCAATTTCATGAGATGAGCCGATTATGTTGTCAATTGACTTTAATCCAGTATCACAGACTTCCATTTTGTAAGTTCAACTTCTCAAAGTCATGTTCAACTGATTATCCGGAACCATTCCCCCAATCATTTGCCGGCATTAGTAATGGAAAAAATCCTATCTGGAGCGTACATTGCATTTGCTATGAGCATGATATTCCCTGAATGAGTGTGAGCTTTTGTGGCTAAGCCAATCTGGAAGAGCCTTTTGGATTCTTTTAAATGGCTTCCCGTTCTCTGTCTCGATTCCGCAGTTAACACCTGGAAAAAGAGATAGTACCGCACCGGTCTTGGTCGCAGACTCGATTGGTGCGCCTCTTCGAAATCATCACTTGAGAGCTCTTTTTGTCGATGATTTATGCGGCTTCCTGTGATGGACGTTCACCGGCTTATTCTAGGTATCTCTGTGGGTATTGTAGATGTGAAGGAGGAGCCCTGGCTGAGATTCTGGAGCGAATGGCGATGCATTTTAAGTCGTGAAGTCGAAGTTTCATCTCGTAAGAGCTGTTTAAGAGACACTAATCAATGCCACCACCAGGGTTCCTTGGCCATTGGGAGGTGGTAGTAGGGAGCTAGCTAGCTAGTTGCTTGAACATGACGTTAACGGCTCAAGTGTGTAAGTTATTGGTGGGTTTTAAGATCGACGGAAGGGACTCCTTGGCCGGAGAGAGTTGTGCCAAAGCGATTGAAATTAACTCCTCTGTGCTTGAAACTTGGCGATATCAGTCATCTTCTTGCAGCCCTATTAACGAGTGAATTGTGCGCGGGAAATATCATGACGACGAAGAGCAAGACGCGGTTCTGTACGATCATCATCATCATCCAAAGTTCCAAACCCCGAAGTTCTGACGCGTAACGACTCAGGAAGACTGTTATTCTGGGATGAGTGTGAAAAGGGAGATGAAACCACAACGTCCTCCAAATTGATCAAAAGCTAAAAATAATTGGAAACCTAGCAGATTGGATATTTTTTTTAAATAATACAGTAGTTTTGCGTATTTGGTGAATGTGTTGTTAATTAATGAAATCTTGCTATTACTTTGCAATCTCGAAGGAGCTCCAACCAAATCATTTTGTGGGAGGAATTCAAAATTTTTATGGACAGGAAATTCGTTGTTTCGAGTTGCCATGACCTTACTTGAAATACTGCATTACATTCTTTTGGTGTTCCCCATAGCAAATCATTCATAGAGAGCCACCTTGTTCTAGTCCAGTTTCAAGTCCAGGCCTTTAGGAGTCCGACTTTTAGTGAACAAACGTGTACACTCGCACCGAGGGAAGTTGCTGCCAACGGTGCAAAGCGAGGGGGGCGTTGAGGCGCGCTTGTTTCCCAGCTCATTCGATCGAGGTAGTAGCCCTCTTTCAAGCTGGAGGGATGGAAATTGTTCCACAATGCAATAACAGTTGGCTATTGTCATTCTCTTAGTGTGTACGTCGTCCTACATACATGTGAGTCTTTCACTCACATTTAGTGGAGGCTTGTTGTGATAGAAATAAGTGCTCTTGGTTTACACCTCGTTCCCTCCAATTCCTGTGACATGGATAGTGATGGACTTACTTATTGAAGTGATACACACAGAAAAATCGATCCATTGTGATAATAATTGCCTTCACCCCATCCTCGAAAATTGTGATTTGTAACGTTCGCTCGTCCACATTTTTACTTCCGCAATATCCAGAACTAGGGCAGACCAACTTGATCATCATCGATTGCCTCCATTGTTTCTTCCACATTCAAAGCAGACGTAAAAGAAACTGCGTATGAGTCACCAACCATATCATGGTCTCGATTACGAAGCCTCTGGCGATTTGCGCCACAATTTCCCCTTGAAAACCTAGATATCATCTTTATCACCTTCTAGATTCTCTCACGAAATTCTACGAACGATGTGTTCAATCTGAAAAAGAGCATTGTCTAAAATGTCTTAGACGTAAGCTCCCAATAAAAGTTGAAGCGCTTTTTGAAAGTCAAGTTTTGTCGAGAAATCAAGAAAAAAGTGGCTAAGGCCTAGGGCCTAAACGAGAGCCATAACGAACTGATTATCGAAGGTAAACTTATTTTTGGCCGGAAAATTGTTCAAAGCGAGGGGGAGGAACAGATTTCTCGAGCAACTTCGGGCTATGATAAATTGGCTTCACTTCTGGCCCTGGTTTTCTCTTTCTCGTTGGAAATTTGCCGTGCACAATTTCCTGCAAAAAATGCACATCACATGCAGACCCCTAGCGGTTGCGTGAGATCTGGTGTTTGCCTAGAACTTGAGTATGTATGTCTCCACCCTAGTCAGAAGTTTACTTATGTCGTCAAAATGGTCGAGAATGTTGACCCATTGCTGATTTGTGTGTTTTTTCGCCCTTCTTTGCCTGAAAGGACACCGCATTGTGGTGCTTTGATTCTTCAGTTTCAAGTTGTGGAGTGCATGGTTGTTGAAGTAAAAACAGTTTTATTTACTTAGACACCACTCAACAAAGTGGAGCTTGGCTTCGAAATCTATTGACATTGCCCACAACGTTAAGTTAGGACTCCATGGACCGTCTAAAATGCTCTCGGCCTTCGCAAGTATGTAGTGACAGGGGTCTGCTAGTTCATTATTTCCCCTCAGAATGTGGGTATATGACGCTTTAGTCAGAGACGAATCTTGCAAAGTGAGTGTAGCTTGCCGTAAATCTCGTTCAAAGTCGACTTAGGCACGTCTCATAAAGTGCTACATTGGAGCTCTTGGATTTTCATTCTTGTTCAACAGCTGAACCTGACGGATACAAGTTCCTGCAATTCAAGATTCAATTAATAGATGTCATCCGTCGAATATTTTATCCAGTCAAAATAAGCTCGGAATGGAAGATTTTTGCTTCCGCTCAAATATTCCAACTATCTGTCGTTTCACTTGGCAAATCCGAGCCCAGATCGGGGACAAGGCTAGTGGGGGAGTGCTCGAAGACAGATTCATGTACTATGTATGGCTCTTTCTTTGCTGGGCTTTATTTGTATTTGTGATCCATATCAAGTGTTTCATCCCTGGCATACGTAGACAATAGAATGCGGGCGGTCTTAGGAGTCTTGGCAACATGCAGGCACACTTGTGTCTCCAGATTGGGATATTCCCCTTTGTCTCAGACCTCCCGAAGATACTTATACCCTCATCCCTCGTTCAGTTGGAAGATTAGAAGTAAAAATGTGCCATTATCCAGTCTGTGAACAATGAGGGCATGAGCATAAACCACCAATATGTCCGTGGCCACCTCAGTTCGACCCTCATCGCTCCCTTTACCCAAGACTATAACCCGTTCCAATCCGGCAGAGAGGTTTCGTCAGAAACGCAGTGAATCTTCCTCCAAAGAAAACTCACCCAACCTATACAGGGCCAGTTTGGTGCTGCCCACTCAGCAACGCGTTAAGCTGAACTCTACGTCGTCTTCCACAGGTTCTAACACGCCCACCACCACGCCAACCTATGAGAGGCAAGTGAAATCCCTGACCCCCGAGAGGGATCTCCACAGATTGGGCGGGACTGGTTTGCGTTCCAGCAATCCAGCCATTAGGAAAGTGTCTGCCTCTTCTGCCCGCCCTCTGCTCCATGCGAAGAACAATCGTGAGCAGAGTGTGACCAGTGTGAAATCGGCCAAAAGTGCCAAACCAAGTGACAGGGTGACCAGTAACAACGCGAAAAACTCGCACAGCTCCACCATCACCGTCAAAACCAAAGGTAGAGTCTCTTCGCTACATGTTTTAAAGGATGATTGATCACTCCACTGTAATTAGGAAAGCTGTTTATTGTATAGTGCATGATGGAATGGCGTTCCTGTGGTTATTGATTAATTTTCATTGAGTGAGCTTAAGGTTTTGTTGAAACAACATAGCTCAATAAAATCTTTGTGCATGCTTCTTTCATCACAGTTTGCGATAATGAATTCATCGGGTGTCGACAACGTTGTACTGAAGCAAAGAATGAGTCGACCAAATAACAAATAATCGGCCAAACTCTGTTTCTGCCCATATTGCCAAAAAGAAAAATGGTTTGTTCTTGAGGCATTGATTTATGGACGTGTGTTTCCCAGCTCCATTAACTTTACGACTGGCAAAAGAGTGCATGGCAAATTTTCTCATGACTTTTTTTTGCCATTCAAATATGCATTTGCTTGAACGGTCGGTGCTCAAATTCTTCAAACCTGGGTTGAAGAAGCAAGAAATATGGTATGTTGCTCATGTCCTCCACTTGGCAGGGGTTGAACGGGATCGCCAATTATCGATCTTTTTTCGCTTCTCCCCATTTGGAGGGCCGGGGATTGAGCGGACATCCATCTCGACACATAACGAACACCACGGGATCATTATTATTATTATTTCTTCCATCTCCATTCAGCCCCTGAGCCTTTGTAGGAGGATAGAAGCATGATGATCACGAAGAGGTTGAGGTTCTCTGCCTCTGACTCATTTCCTGGTGTTTTGTTTGAATTGCTCAAAATCCTGCGCCACAATGGCCCTTTAAACCCAAAGAAGCTCTGAATTGTCGAACCTAGTCACTGAACCGAGAGAGTGGATAGAGAGTGCATTATGGAGTTTGTTGTCAAAACTTCTTTGAATTGGTTGATCTTCCGGGCAAAGCTCGAGCTTTTGAGCGATGCAATCAGTTACACATGAAGCAATTGCCATTTCAGGCATGAGATCATGTTTGTTTTTGGTAGTTCTGCGGATACGGCTCACTTCACATGGACCAAATGAATTGCTTATTAAACAGCTAACACTCCCTGGATTCTGTTGATCTCAATTGGGATGTGTTTATATCAGACGTTTTGTCATGCTTGAAAGCCTCGGAGGTTCCATTGGAAGGGAAGAGCCGCCATATTCATTCAAAATGGCGCCCTTTGTTTCCTGACAAACCTGGAAACCATGAAGCTCGTCGTTGAACTTTACATGTTTCGAAATAACTTGCCTACATATCGCCGGCTTTGTTGGAATGATCCAGGTCCAGCTATCTCCAAAGGTTTTCATAGATTTATGATATCTCCTCCAAGCCTGTCTTGTTCAGAATGTTGAAATCAGATTTCAAGGGCTACACCCTAATTCAGTCTTTTTATTTTTACTCTGTCGCTCTATTTTGCTCAGAGGGTTGGGAAACGAAGAAGGGGTGGGGATGAAAGACACCAAATGTGGATTGGAGTTCTGCAGACAAAACATTATCTTCATCTTGAGTTTCCATTCGTGACAAGTGACGACGAGATATGAAGTCATTTTTGGACTTGACTTGCCCTTCTCAGAGTCTCGAGATTGCCATCAAACACGCATTGAAAAATCGAAATCTGTCCAACTTGAAGAAAAAGGTCGCCCATCGCAGGGATCCAAACTGGTTCCCCAATGTTATTGTAGCATCAACTTCCAACCTCCAAACCTCCTGCCCTTCTGCCTTTCTGCCCCCCCTCCCCCTGCCCTTGATCGTGGACGAGTTTCCTATCGTCATTTGCTTCACTTGCGAGGCTCCTACTGTACTGGGTTCAATTTTTCATGACTCGGGGGTCTGTGCTAATCAAGAGGTATTTAGTTCAAGGCAAGTGTAAATGTACGAGTGCAAACTCGTACATGGCATAATCAATTCCGAGGGGAAACGAGCGACAAGTTGGATGTTTCACGTGACATGCGCCATATTATGAATTGGAAATCGATACGACGCCTCAGAAATGAATGTAAAGTTAGACGTGTATTGAAACACCGAGCGAGACCTTGGCCTAATAAAGGACTTCGTTTCAAAGGCTTCACGAATAAATTTATAAGGATTTGAACGGACTGGCATGCTGTCGAATAATTAGGTGGGTCTTAACTTTGAAGTAAGAGGAATAAATGATGGGTTGAAAGAAGCTCAAAATCTTCAGCATAGATTGGCGTGAAAGTGGATGATATTTTTTCAAACTTGGGATTAACCTTGTTCATGCATGTTACCGCCACATCTAGGGGGCGAAGTAGTTCAGATCATACTTATTGTACCTATGTAGAGGAAAATTTTCATTACCATGGTTTCACAAGTATTAAGAAATATTGTGCATGGAGTTGAAACTTGTAGATTTTGAATTTGCTTGCTTCAATTTTTTGCGTTTTGTAGTTATCATCATGCTTGACAGTATTTCGAGACAAGGTTATTGTCTTAATTTGTTATATGTGGGCTGTACATCAACTTGAACATCACAACCTGGTTCGTCCATTTTAGCCACATAATTTCGAATGTATTTATTGTAAAAGAGACGTCAACTTCACTTGATGAAGTCATCAACACAAACGTTTATACAGTACCTCGCCAATGACCAATTGTCATATATTATGCGGCCCTGAAAAATATGACACAGCCGCTGTTCATTCTTTTGCTTCGCAGGAAACTCTTTGTCATCGAGAGTCATCGATCTAACGCCCAAAAAATCTTCTGTTATGTTCCAGATCTCAGATCCAATACTAGTGGTCAAACTAGCAATGGCGTCTCGAGAACGAGGAAGATTTCCCCGAGTAGCAACACCAACAACGCAACCAATCCTGTTAATAGTGGTCGTGTTGGAGCCAAAAAGTCCAAGGACAATTCCAAAGGTAGGGTACCTTCTCTCGTCTCCATGAATGCGACGAGATTCTCTCGCCGGAGATTGGTCTGAGGCCAAGCTAAATACAACCAGTTTGTCTTGAGGGTTATCTCAGAGATACCAAATGCATGTGGAGCTCTTTTTTTTCTTCTTCCCTCGATGACCTTAAGCAGCACCACGTGACATTTTGATACGACGATCTCTTTAATGGATTTTGAGGTTTGCTAGTTTGAGAAATAGTTAACCTTGTGCATGTTTTGAATAACAGATCATGTGCGGAAGGAGGATAACTGTTGGGATTCTTAAATTGACCATTCCTAATATTAGATTGCTATGAAATTGGTGCCGAGAAGAAACAAAATAAGCCATATCTAAGCCGGAATTAGTGCAGACGCAATCACATGGTGCAAAAGCTCGACCTACAAACTAAAAAGATTTTCGAATTTGAATTTATTGAAAAAAAAATATTGAATGCTATTTGCACATATATATAAAAAATGCTTCGAAGTAAAGGTGATATTTCAAAATACATCAGGGAAAAACTTGGTGTGTGAAACTGATAAATGAGGGAGGGTTTGAGAAGATTTCAAAAAAAAAGTAAAAAAAAGGTCCATGAATTCAGAATGTTGACGAGCCAAAAACAAGTGATATTAGTATGTAAAGGATACACTGATGTTGCTTTTTTAGGTACCCGTGTCTTTAATATTTCAGCCTTGAATGTGATTGGTTGCACCGTGTAAACTTAGAAGCGATCCCCTATCAGACCAAATCTTAAACCATCGAGTAGACTCCCCGAGGCCTTTGAGTTGATCTTGGAAAAAAAATCTGAAGGCATTCTTTTCCCCAACAAGTCGAGGGTCAAACTCAAAAGTTTGAATCAATGCTCAGTTTGAAGGTCGTTGGAAGAAACCTGTTGGTTTCATTGAGAGAAGGGTTGGGCCCAGTACTATGAAAAGATTTTAGATTCACATTTGGTGGCCGCAGTTAGCGACTGTCATTCCTACTGAGATTTCCCAGAGGGTTTATTGCATCACAGCCAAGTGTAGCAAGTGTAACAAGTGTACTGTACGTACATGATGCTTGCAAGATAGCAGGAATTCTAGCTGAGAGTGAGGATGGCATCACTCATTCAAACCCGAGGCAGACGGTATTTCAATTGGCTTGTGCCTGGGAATTTTTCTCCCTTTGTACAAGTCTTTGACAATGATCAAGTCTTACGTAATGTGTAAGGCTTTGTTGAACGGCTATTGAGACTGCAGTGTGTAATTAGAGAGTCTTTCATCAAATATTGAATATTCTCATCTTATCATCATGGTGATGCGACCAAATAGAAAATTTGACGTGGCTTTTTAGCTTTGAGAAACGCTTTGAAAATGGAAGCCTTGAGAAAAATGTCTGTTTCATCATGAACTGACCATCGCTCAAATTCAGTGTCTTGGGTCCATATGACAGTTCTGTTATTCAAAGTGTTTGAGACATGAGGTGTTTTGGGGCACAGAGAAAAACTGTCCTTTTTTTTCATTCGCCAAGTCTAATTTGCTTGATCGATGGATTTCGTTTGAAGTGCTACTACATCCAATTTTCTAGAAATACTACTTTCACAAACCACTTTCAAGGCACTTTTTATAAGTTCCTGCCCACTTATCTGCCAAGCAAATGCATTTCAGATTTTAAAGAACAACGAACATCGTTCGTAAGAACGTGAACGAAATTGGTTATTTATTAAGTAATATTGTTCTTCATTGGATGGAACACTTGTGTCGATGTTTTTTGAGTTTGATTTAAGTACTGAAAAAATGAGTTTTGTGATGGTTACTTACTTAATTTTAGATGGAATGATCCATCAAGCTTGTACCATCACATTTTTGCAAATAATTGTTTTGATTATTGCAAGACAACTGCGTCAATTTTTTTATGATGGGCATGCGTCTATGTTAAAAACCCTGATAAATCTTCATTTTACGGTTGTCAATTACTTCAGTATTTCGTTAAAATTAACTAGATTCAATTGTTTTGGGAGGCATTCAAAAGTTGACTTCGAATTTAATTCCATCCACAATTGGATTGACAAACACGGGAAACTTGAGGCTCTTGTCCTAAACCATGCAAATTGACATCTCGACTAGATATAAATGTAGACCTGAACAACGTCATTTAAAGACGAAACTCGACCCAATTCTGATTTCCAGACAAGGTCAATGTTTCGTTTGTTACGGTTTCGTCTTTGGAGAAGCGTTTAATTGAAGGAGATGAGTATCTATCTCTTCATCTGAGTGCTCTCTTTGCTCTCTTTCTCCACTTCGCTCTGTCTTTACTTGGATGAAGTCGTTGCAAATCCCAGAAATGAAGAGTCACACTCCACTGAGCGAGTGGGTCAAATCAGACACACCCTAGCTCGTTGATCGCTTTCATCCCTCTGCGCGTAATTTGCATGTCTCAACAGCGCACTAGACAATTCGTACTTACTGTAAAGCCATAGAACGTCCACTCTCGTCCTAGTTTCTCGATCATGTTTTCTAGATAATTATGAAGCCTTACAACTGTCCAAAGGGAATGAGGCAAGAATCCGGACTCAAAGGAGAAGTCGAGAGTCAGCTGACAGTTTTTATACCCTTGAATACGAACGCACGTGTGTTAACCAGGTCACTTATGCCCACTGCTTTCGTCTTTCATCAATAACGCTTTTGTTCCACCCTCTCATCAAGTTGTCTTTGTTCTGTGGAAGCTTAATTTTATGAGCGTGAACATACACAAGGAGGGTTCCAGACAGAACTGGGATTTTCATCACCTGAGATCTTGGTTGCCTTACACATTGATATTGTGAAGCGTCAATTCCGATTTTTGTGATTATATGTTACGTAAGAATGAATTCTGCGAGCCCTCTCAAACCCTCTGGGATCCAGACCTATGCTTCTTCTCTCCTTGCTCTGGCGCCTTTATTGTTCAAGTTGCTTCCCTCAAATATTCGTAGAGAATAAAAGTAAACGATGAGCCTTTAGCAGATTTTAAGACAGACGTGGACAAGTTCTTGAACAAAATTCCAGAGCAAAACTATACTCAAGGGCCAGGGCAGATGTTATGAAAGTATAAAGATCAGGATTGACTGATTTTGAATATTGTATTTGCATATTGCTGACGATTGTAATCCGGTTTAGAAGTCCACAAAAACCGTGGTATTTGAATCCGTCCCTAAATAAACTCAAAGTAAAACAAGTTCAAATGGGCTCTATCGCTCTAAAATTCCTAATAACAAAGTGAGATGACTATCCTCGCCAATGGTTTTCTTTTTTTTTCAAACTTAAACGGCAGAGCTTTTGAGTAACTAATCTTCTTCTAGCATGTTACATAGAAAATGACTCTGATGTAAATAAGAGAAGAGACGATAACACACCAAAAAATGACCAAATTTTTCAAGGAAATATATAGATAAACATATAATTTTGAGTGTGGAAAGTTTGACACGTCTACCCCTCGTACACGAAGAATCTTGTTCAAGAGGTCATGAATTATGCACTTTTTGGCTGATGCTCCCCTCAAAACGATGAGAGGAGTGGGAGGTTTACAGGGCGGATCTGGCGCTTCGTTTTTGTTTATCAAAAGATAAGGAGATGGCGCCGATATTTTTTTAGTTCATTCCACTTTTTGTACGGCTGATCGAAAGCAATGTTGTCAGTAAATTGAATCTTGAGCCAAGAGATCCAATTTGATGATTGTCGCGTTGGAAGAGTCATAAATTGAATCCTGTCTTGTCAGTGTCGCCTGGTGTGGCCATCAATTTATTGCCATTCTCTCTAATGACCAATGGCGAGAAATCCAAGCGCGAAATGCGACAGTTAGATCTGCTAATGAGAATTAGTGAAGCGGGTGGTGGTGGTCCATCCTTTGTCTCTTGGTTAGTCAAGCCCAACCACTCCGTCCACGACCTTAATTTTTTGATGTGCGCCGTTTCGTTTTGATTGCAGATCGAATTCAAAACAGAAGCAGTTCCACCACCACCACTGCCACTGCCACCCGATATCACCAACCAGATCTAGTCAAAGTGGGATCCGAGTTCTCCTCAGTGGAAGCCAAAGAACGGGAAATCCAGAACCTCAGGTCCCAAGTCAGACACAACGCCAAAGCTTTCGATGCACTCTCCATCACTTTCGATTATCTCGCTAATAAGGTAAGAATTTGGAGGAGCTTATTTGGCATGAAGTGCGTGCCCCAGAAGAATGGACATTGTGCTTTGTATTTGCCAGCAAAATTGTGTGGGCAAATGAAAATCTCGTTCTCATTCAATTAATAACGAGAATTCTTATTTCTTAATCGTAATAGCTCCGTGCCATGCCAAGTCCAAATAATCATAAGAAGACACCGTGTACAAACGAGCCTTTCTTTTTGGTTATCTTGGCGAGTTGAATATTACTTACCTATCAAAATGTGAATATCTAATGCGACCACAGTAGTGTAGTAATAGTTATGTTTTTAATCAGAAAGCTTGATCCAGACAAGTGCCCTTTAGTCCAAAGTGTGCTATTGAACTTTTCTGAACAAACAGACCTAGAAGTGAGTCCTTTTTATTGAAATGGTCTCTTAATTTCAAATAACAAACCATCGTTCAAAGTGTTGCCAACTTGCCCCAAAATGGAAATCTCTTCAAACAAACTTACTGTTTTATGCTTCAGATCGGTGGATTGGAGGCCCCCGTGTTGCGACAACAATTGGAGGACCTGAAATCGAGATTGGAGGGTCGAGAGAAGGATTTCGGTGAGATTGATGAAATACACGCGAATGATGTTGCTGACTTGATTAACCGGAGTAACCTCGATTTTTGTCACATGGGACTTGCAGTGCAATTGACTAACCAAAGAGCGCATGATTTGGACACCTTCCGACAAGAGACCAACCAACAGAAGGCCAATACTGACCTACTAATCCAAGAGTTTGACTCGAAAGTGGCCAAGGTCAAACAGCAACATCGAACCCTACTCGAAAAAGGTGTGACCATCACAAGAAAAGAAGCCTGACATACTAAAACTTCGTTAACATTGCCGAGAACTGAACAGAGTGGGAAGCCAGAAAATGAGATCTTATTTGGAATTGAAGTTCTGTCAAATATTTTTTTTATTTTTTTTTTAATTTTATTTGCTTCCTTTGATGTTTTATTGATAACGGGCTGGAACTGATATATCGAGCCCAAATGTTTGCCTTTACAAATTGTCACTTATTATATTAAATCGCTTAATGTTTCTGGACTAACATTGCGTCTGAAAATTGAGCGTTTGGCGCTCCTTTTTAAGATTAGACAAAAAATGCTTTTATTTATACTCACAAAAATGTGTAAAGGAAAAATAATAATTGAACTAAAAGAAATCGTTATGCAAAGATTTTACATTACATTATTCAATGTATTGCAAGTTTCTAACATCTGCTCTTGCATTGCCCTATTTAGCTCAACAAGAACATAAAGAGGCCATTGAACATATCATCGAGACTCGAATCAACGATCTCACCGAACAAGATGAACGACACGAGCATGAGATTAAAGGCCATCAAAATCAGTTCAAGGCTCAATTGGAAGAACTGGAGGCCAAATGGCAGGAAAAACTTCTATCGTCATTGGAGGAGAAGCAAGAAGAGATGCGAAAGGTACCTTGCCATTTCACTGAGGGAGCTGAGCATTGTTGATTCAAGTGAAATCCATTCCATTGCAGGTTGACCTGTTGTGGCAAAGCAAAGAAGAGAAATGGCAAGAAAGCAAACGATCATTGGAAGACCAGATCCATACCCTGCAAAATGAGATCAAGGAACATGAAGCTCTCTCCAGGGCTAAGAACAAGGGTGATCTTCAATTGCAAGCTGTTCATAACAAGATCGAAAAGGTGAACGCTGAGGCTGAATCATTGAAGGCCGTCCTTGAGCTCAAAACTCGTGAGGTCCATGTTCTACGGAACGAGAAAGTTAGACTTGAAGAGAAGCTGGAGGAATTTGATCGTGTGAGATTGGAATTGAGCAAGGCCAGCGCGATTGTCGAGGATTTGAAGGCTCAAGTGGCTAAGAAAACGAATGTCGAAAGGTACGGGAAAGTTTGGAGCTACTCTCTCGCAACCTCTAATTCTTTGGTTGAACTTTCGGCTTGCAGGAAATTGTCGGCGGAAAACCGCAAATTGTACTCGAACATTGAGCGAGAATCCTGTGAAAAGAAGCGATTGTCCATGGAGAACGAGGAGCTCCATTGGAAGATCCGACAGAGCATGGATGGCTTATCGTTAAGCACCGTCGAAGGTAATGAGAACTTGACTCGGGTTTTTCTCAAGGTTTAGCTTGGAGTGCTTGGAAGAAATGGACTCGACTGAGATCCGGAAGATTGGATGAATGTTAGGACATTTTTGACATGCCAATTTGAAATCAAGTCTCATCAAGTCCAATAGAGCAAAGAGGGTAAATGACTAGAGAGCGATATCCCTGACTTGATAACTTAGGTCCAATTCACAACGTCAATGATGAGTTTCAAGAGCGAAGAAAACATCATGAGAATATGAGATGATGAATTTATTTGTCGACAGAAGATGAGTACCAAAAAGGGAAGATTTTGATGAATTGATAATTTTTGGTGAAAGGACACACAGTCATTAAATTTAGCCATAAATCAGAAGTTTTATCTAGTCCTGTACGCATATGGCAAAGAATGTCGTGGTTTTTGATCCTTCTTCTTTTCGTGCCTCTCTCTGTGTTCTTGAGAAAGAAAATGCTGGACAACGTGATTCAATTCTTGAACTTTCAATCTTTTGTCCTCGTGGTCAGAAAAATGCCTTCCCTGAATTACCTTGAGTTATTTTTTGCTTCACCTACCTATCGCTTACCCTTGACTAGCCAGGTTTCTAAACCAACCATTGTTTCTAAAACGTCATTTTTCACACATGCAACCATCATACTACATCCCTCTCTAGGACCAAGCTCAGGTCAATCCTCCTTGTCGGAGCATTATGAAGGCTTGAACAAACTATCCTGCAGTTTCACAGAAGGATGTAGCAAGTCATTGCCACCGTTCATGGGAAGGTACGTAACCGGCAGGCTCGTCAAGTTTGACCCTGAAGTCGCTTTGAAGTCTTGTAGCTAACTTGTTCTCCGACCATTCCAGAATCACCAACCGACCCTTCCAACTTCACACCTCCGAGTACGGTCCCATCTCAGAGTCTTCGGCCAGTTCCGCCGATTCCGGGGCCGACTTCGACGTGTTCGACCCCCGTTCACTCCCGAACCAAGGGAGGGCGTGTGCTGCGGGCATGGAGGCCGCAGCCTCCGACTCCGTACCCGACTCACCTCGCGTCCTCGAGGTTGTTAAGAAAACCGAGTCCGTGGCCTGGAAGCTCGAGTACGACGAACTAATGGGCGTGTTCCCACCTTGCTACACTCCCAGTCCCAACCTGAGTCGAAAGATATCCCCCAAATCCGCCTCCAGGTCCATGGAGAACGTCCACATGCCCGATCATCTGGCCTTGAGTCGCAAAAAGGCCGTACACACCTTCGAGCCTGTTCGCGAGAGCTCCGAACCCATCGAAGGCCAATCCCCCCAATCCATGATGATCATGACCCCCACCACACCCGATCCGGTGAACATTAGCGGAGACTTTGACGACATCGGGTCCGAGATCTCGAGCTCCAGTGAGATCGAAATCGAGGATCAACCTCAAAACTCTGAAGGCGGCCTCAGTTCTCCCGAAGAGACCGTGGAGGAGGTGAGCCAGATTTTTGTGGCTCATCAAGTACAACAGATCCGGAAGAATCCAATGAATTGCTCTTTACCTAGCTACGACTTGCAGAATCTGTTCTGTCCGCAACCCAAAGATTCCGGAGGTGAGTCCATGATGGCCGATCCCGAGGATCCAAGCGAGTTCAACGAATCTTCGGGCGATGAGGAGTGCTCCATGTCTCCGGGAGAGAGCAACCTCATGTCGGACAGTCTGTCCGCCGTTTCTTGGAGTGAGGAATGCGAATGAACCCGCTTCTCATCTTCTCTCGCTCTCTGACAAAACCATCACTGTTTGCTCATCCTCAGGTCCTTGTATAGCCTGTCCCCGCATCATAACAAAGACCAAATATTCGAAATTCTAATATTTAACTATCATAGAAAGGCAGACTCTGCTCCGACCGATCCCCTATGCTTAACCGAACATGTTTTCAAATAAAGAACCCTAATGTCGAGATTAGATTTGTACTGCGTAAGCCTCATTCTTAGAATGCCATGCCGTGACTAGAAGTTTGTGAGATAAAGTGGATCAAGTTCGATAGGGAACACATGAGAGCACTCCATGCATGTTTTCGTGGATCCAATCCAAGTAAGGCGTAATGCGAGTGTAGGTGGCCATTTCGTCTCCGATTGGACAGGTCTTCACTTTGGGAACGATGCCGATCAGAATTGGCTGATAAAGGTTGAAATAGGTGTGCAATGAACCTGGAACAAGAAAATCCAGATGAACACGAGTTCAAGGGGAATGACTTGTAAGGTTATTTTTTTAACACACACACACACACCTCCTTTGTCGCCTTGGCACTCTCGGTATTGAAGGACTCCGGTCTTGGCACAAATCCGTCGTTGATCCCCACAATCCGTGTGGCGTAGGATTTTTAGGTTCTGTTTCGCCAAAGGCCATGGGTTGGGCCCGAAAGCCACCGGAGGCACGCCCCATCCCCTAGATTAGAATGAAATCAAATCAAGATGGGTGGATTTGCCGGGGTAGAGCAAAAAGCTGGGATACTACAAAAGTTTCTTCAACACAAAAAGATGTATCGTGATCTTGTGTTTATGGGCATCTTTCAAATCAAATTGTTCAGCTCATTGCCAATCTTTTTGTTTTCAATTTTCAAAGCGGATTGAACAAATTCAACGCGAAGGGTCAAAATCCTCGGTTTAGAAAAAATAATAATTATGCTATTGAGTGACAAGTGATAAACAGTGGTCCACTACCACTCCCACTGAGTTAATGGATAGAACTATGGACCCTGGATTCATCTAGTTGAAATATAGAATTGTGCCAACTTTTTGCTCAAGTATTGCTTATAAGTTACTAGTCGCATTACCCAAGACTAAATGAAAATTATATAATCGGAAAACTTTGCCAAAATAGGCTGAATATCATCAGTTGGTTTTTAAAGAGATGCGAGTTAACATTTTGACCTCAAGAATGAACCATCTGTCCTGAGTTAGGCTTAGATCAAGAGCAACCTTCACTAGTGCATGATTCTAAAATATATTGGGCCTCATACCGCACAAAATCAATGCTGACTGATCATTTTCATGAGCTTTGCCACCAATTACCGCTTTCATACCGTCCTTTTCCACATTTCCATATATTGTTGAATTTATATAGAGTTCTAATAGAATCAAATTGAATTCTACTAACCCTTGAGTTGCCATCATGCCAAAGAACGAGTCCATCGCCTTATCTGGCAAGCAAATAGGCCCAATTTTATCAGAGTATGTTATGGCTTGGGCCAGTTCGAGAACTGCAATGTCATTATCCCCGTTCTCGGCGTTGAAATCCGGATGCACTTCACTCCGACTGATCCGGGATCTCTTGAACAGATTCGGATTGATTCGGGGCAAAAGAGCGGCCACTCGATGTCGTTCGAAATCTTGTTCCAAAATGACCACCAGATCCTCGGCATTGTGTTGGTGAACACAACTAGCAGCTGTTATGAGGAACTGCTCATTGACCAAAGAGGCTCCGCAGATCCGATATCCCAGTTGGCTATGGACAATGGCCACTTGCCACTTTTCTGGCGACACTGGAACTTGTTGGCCTTGAAGAAGGCTGATTGTCTGGAAATAAGCACATATTATTTGTTAATTCTTGTGACCTTTTTAACTTATACAACCAGCAAGCAAGACGCAATATTTAAAATCGTAACTAATATTTCTCTTCCACGTGCAAATTTGAGTTAACAGATCTGCCCAACCCTTGAATAAAGGTTTTTAAATTCATTTTGATTCAAGTGGCCAAAAAATAGCTAACAGATCAACTCCTAAATTTGCCCATGCGACTTTACACTTGGGAAAAAAATGCAAAAAGAATTCAGATTAGCATCATTCGTACTCCTGATTAGCTTCTTGATGCACGAAAATTACTTCTTATATATTTTCCATCCGTCACAACGACATAATTATATGCACAGCAATTTATTCATTAGGTCGAGGAATTTACCCCATATTTTACAGCAACTTGATGAAAGGTCGTAAAACCATCAGAAACGGCCTACCTGTTTTTCACGCTAAAAACACCACATTAAATCCACCCAAACGCAATTAAATATGCATGAGCTTTGCATCAAAATAAAATTCATTCCTTTAGCTAAAAAAATTGGATTGATGGCAAAAGGTCGAGCAAGTCCAAAGATGTTTTTCTAGGAACATTGAGGATATGAGAGAGCTCTCTTATGGGGAGAGGTTAGAAAGGTTGGGATTGTACAGTACTCAGAGAAGGTACGAAAGGTATCTGATATTGTACGTTTTCAAAAGCATCCATGAGCTTTGTCCCAACCNTGTACAGTACTCAGAGAAGGTACGAAAGGTATCTGATATTGTACGTTTTCAAAAGCATCCATGAGCTTTGTCCCAACTCAGGATTTAGGGTCAATTGCAGTGACCGTAGAGGCTTAATGTGCGTATTGAGAGCACCTTCAAGCCTTCGAGAATCCAGGCTAGTTCGAACAAGAAGTCCACATCTCTTCTTTCTCGGGCTTCTTCATTGTTTAATTTGATTCCCTCTAATATTCGTAGGGAACACGTAGGCCTTGTTGATCCGGTAGCATCTTTCAAGTCAGACTTGGACAAATTTTTAGATAGCATTCCAAATCATCCCTACATTCAAGGACTAGCTCGGTCTGCCAACTCAAATTCGTTGGAAGACAAATATCATATAAAAATTGAAAAGTAATAATTAGACGAATTATAACCTTTCATTTTAATAGTACTGGGGATTACAGTCCCTGTAGCGGTTAGAAAAGCCCGTGAAAACACAAACCAAAAAAAAGAGATTCGGAAATGAGTACGATGTTGAATGAGTTTTAGCGATTGGCGAGCTACAATGACTAACGTTGAGGTAAATATTCAACTATATTGCTTGCCAATTGGCTAAAGCTTCGGTCACATATTTTTACTCAAATTCATCTGTTTCTCGTTCAAATTAAAAAAAAAGTCGCTTCTGACTTGGAGACTCGAATCCGAACTTGACTTTGTTAAATGGTTGTAAATACTAAGGCTAAGAGTAACATCATCAAAAGTTTTGTTCAAATTAGATACCATTCTTACCCAGAGATAAACATTGATAGATACTAGAAGCCTCATCTTGTAAAGTTTAACAAGTCACAAGAAGGAGAACGAATTTCACACCTTTACACGCGAAGTGCTGATTGACAACTACTTTGGCACTATTTGGCTTGTTATTGTGGTGGTTATTAGTCAACAGTTTTTTCCATTAACCCTAAGTAGGAATCCTTGAAGCATTTTTCTTCCAACCCGGAAACTGTGTCATGAAAAACAGGGTTCATCGCAGGTGGATATGACTTTGTTTCAATTAAATCAATTATTTTTTCAAGCTTCTCCAACTTATAATTAAACTCTGCCTCACCCAACTGTTTTTCATATAAAATGATATAAAAAGAATGGCATTTGCTAAAATAATCCTGGGCAGTGTTGATTCCAAAAGCAAATTTAGATATCCATTGCGAGAATACTTTTCGTCATTGGAATTTAATAATCGCATGGTTACGCACAGGGTACGTTCTGCGCTAACCAGCCTTCTTCCATGACGAAGTGTACGTGTCTAGCAAAAATACCCCTAATGATTACAGGACAATCGTACTAATTCAGAAAACGCGACGTTCATGAGACTAGAGTACAGAAATTTCACATTTCATTCTTCATGGCGTTTTTTTATTCCAAATTCTAGAGGCGGGAAATTTTGGTTCAATTGTTAAGCATTGCTTTTAAAGAAAAACATACCCATGGTCTACTTTAGTGACCATTGCAAAAGGTCCCTGAGGACCCTGGGGCTATTCAGGCTCTATCTTTCAGCAAAACTAGAAAAAGTTACCATATTCGAAATTTGCAATCAATTCTAGATAAAGATTGAAATGAAAATCCAAGCTAATGCAGAAAGCCGGAGTATTAGGCAAGGTTATTTTCAAATTATCTTATTTTTTAATATGTGTTGCTTAATCAAATTTCTCGCCAAATAAGTTGCTTTTGCTGCAGAAAAAATGGTTTACATTCCGACAGCTCACAAAAACCAAGATTACATTCTGATCAATTGGGCAGACTAGATTGAAGTTTGATGTATGCAGATTTAGCGCTAAAAATCACTCCGAATGAAAAAAGACCAGCTCATGGAGTACGTCCTTTGAGTAAGACAACTTATTGACTCCTTTAAGTAGCAGCTGTCTGGCGATATCAGGACAAATTTTGGTAAGTCCCTAGGGTACTTTTCAAAACGTTACAGGCACTAAAAATAGTATTTTGCCTAACATTGCGCATTGTATCTTGGGTTTTAAGGTTTCAAACAGTCTATTGCAAAAAAAGAAAATAGGTGCGTAGGAAAAGTAAGTCCAGAAACAGCCTTTTTCGACTAAAAAGAGATTTTCTTTGAGTGTTGTGATCTCACCGTGTTACAGAAGGGAAAATGACACCTTGCATCCAATGCTCAGTAACTTGTAACACCTTATTTTTCTGCCCTCTAATCATTAGCCTTAACCTTGGGCAACTTCGGCGTCAAAAAAGAAGGAAATGCCAGTTAATAAATTTCTACGAAGCGATTAAATCCACATTTTCCTTTTTTATATTAGTACCAACGACCGCTTGAAGTTTCAAAATTGGTCGAAAATTGGTCGTAAATTGCTGCCAATTTTGATCATCCACCAAAAGGTGAACGTTGTAATTCATCTCGTTGTTCAATCTGAATGAACAAAAGTATAAAATATGTCTTTGGGAAACCTCCATCAAACGTGGAATCAAGTCGTTCAATAAGGGTTTGTCAATAGTTCTTTTGGCTGATCAGTATCATGATTAGAGGGCGGATTCGAAAGTGATGATTTTAGGCATGAAACGTCATTGTTATGTGATCAAAATAACGATGAAAGGTGACGAAATTGGCAAAAGAGTGAAGAAAAAAGTGATACAAATCCAACTTTTCAACATAGCAACTTTCCTTTGATAGCAAGGGTTGCAAGAAGTTAGAATGCATCACATTTTAATGAGCAACAGCAATTACTTTTTTATATAAACAATAAATTGTTGGCATGGCTGCTTGATCTGTAAGCTTGAGTGAAACTGGGCATACATTCATTTCTTATTCCCCTGCAAAATTAGATTGTTGGACGACTCGATAGAAAAAGCATCTTGGAGGGTTTCAAACTGATCAATTTTAGTTCTTATCAAACTTAAGCATTTGAACATTTCAGTGTTCCTGTAATTATTTTGTGTACATTTTGGGATTATACTCACCTGGCACTAATAGATATTCTGACAACTTAATTTTTTTGGATTATCACACATTCCTTGCTGATCAAATGCTTAACACTTTGAACAAAAAATAAATCACCTATTTTAGGCGCTATAAACTTCTCCTTCCCTGTGGACTTAACGTTGAGAGGATTTATTTGCTTCACATTATGCAGAAAAATCTTGCTTTTAGTTTAATTTTTCATTGTGGAATAAATGATGGGTAATGAACTAATGAACAAATTGCCTTGAAATCACATGCAAGTGCTATCAAATATCATTTCACCTACTCGAACATAAACAAATTTCTTTGAAATCACATGGAAGGGCTATGTACGAGTAGGTGAAATGATATTTTCAAGGTCACAATTGAGAAAAATGCGAGATTTGAACAAACTGTCATAAAACAGTTTTCTATAGCTAAAACATCAAATGATGTAAATATAAAATGTTCAAATCGTTCAAATCTGCCCTCTAATAATGACTAATCTCCTCATTGCATTGCTTTGGTCATCCTTCAAGCATCAATGGTTGGTTGTGGGTCTCAACCTCGTTTGAAATCACGAGGTCACGTGGCCTAATCAAAATACTGGGGAGAGTTGACGGAAGTAACCAATCAGGTTCGACATTAACAACTATTTTCTTGATCGTTTTAACCAATCGAATGGCACCAAAATAACACAGAGCATAGATTTCTAGACACTGAATGTCGAACGACCGACCACTCGGCTGGTAAAATAGTACAATGGATGGTTTCCTGGGAATTGATCATAAACCGGTTTATTGTCCTGCTTAGCCAACCAACCGAGTGGTCGGTCGTCCAACATCCAGTGTCTAGAAATTTAGGCAAAGAGCAATATTGCTAATTTCCTGACGTCATCCGCTTCTCCACTTTGATGCAACATTGATGCAACATTGAGAGGGAGAAATGTCTAAGTGAAGAACCGGATGACGGCAGGAAATTACCAATGGTTTATTTCAGGACCTTTACGGGTGTCAACGAGTCGGTCGACATGGCTTAATTCCCACATCATAGATATGTAAGTTAATAAGCTGTTTTGTTGCGCAAAGTTTTGCATTATCTTTATATATTCAAGAGTAGCATCCTATTCCCAGCCATACCCAGAATTCGAAGCAGGTGAGAAAAAATCGACGAATTATAACCATGCGAAAAGCATGTCAACTTCTTAACGAGGAAGAAAGAAAAAGTTTATAAAGGGTTTGAAAGTCTAGAGTCCTTCACGTTGCTGTCAGAAGTTTTAAATACCATTCAGCACGTTGGGTCATTTAGAAATCTGGGGGCGATTATTCAGGAAACTGAAAAATTCGACGAGCACATTGAAGACAAGTTAGCCGAAGGCCTCTCAAACATGCGGATGGATATACCGAGCGTTAAAATCCCGTGATTCAACGATTATGCTGATTCTCTTCAAATCTACATTGTCCAACCCCATTTGGAATATTCATCTCCAGTTTGCGGATCAGTGAGCTCTGTTGGACCTTTTACATTGTTTGAAGCTTTACCCGTGGTATTTCCGATTTGCGGAACGAGAGTCAAAGACAGCTAGGGCTTTATAGTACTCGACGAAGATATAGAATAAGATATCTATCTTTCATATCTTTTTATGTGCAATCACAAACGATGCCCGAATCCGGGAATAAATTTCAACGAAGTTTTAAAACTTCGCCAATTGATGATTTTGTCATATTCGACTATTTGTCGGCTCGAAACTAATAGTTCCCTGAACTTTTGTCGGACTAGAATTTTCACAACAAAATCCATTCACAACCATCAGTGGTAAGCATGTCTTGGGGAAACCCTTGTAGTGCTTGGGTTGAAAAGTTCATAACCATGACAGTTTCAGGGGCTAAGCCAAGTCGCTCTTTTCCACAGCCTTAAGTTTTAGATAGTTTCTGAAGACCATGAGGAATTGGAATGGCAATAACTTGAAATCGTAGTCATCAATGGAGCTGAAAAGGATCCTCATGGAATGTTTGAAACTACATAGAAGTGCTGATCGAGTCATCAAAACCCTTTGGAGAAATGGCCTTTTTGGTAAATGTCATATTGGCTCTAAAGGCCATTGAAGAGACCAATTTATAGGTCATTTACACGTTCATTAGAACGAGGACAAATGAATTTTTCCAACGATTTACAATGTTTCACACGAAGATGTCACAATCCGTTCAGCGTAAGAATTGCCATCGCTAAGGGAAAAATAATCCCCTTCCTTTAACGGGGGTATCCAGACGGACAATTGGGGGCAGAACAAAGAAAAACCAATGTCGGCAAATGCTCACAAAGGTGGCGTTCACGGCTCGGTTCAGAGTAAAAAATCGATTCAAAAAAGACGAAACACAAATGGACGTTGGTCAGAGGAGGCAGATATCAACAATTTTGACATCGTCGCTAAACTCGGAGGTTTATTTACTCTCGGGTATGTATTATCGCGAGTTAAGCCACCACCATTATCGACAATTAGTATGCCCCTCATTGCACCATCTCCGATTTCCAACCACAAGATAATAATTATCGTCAAAAAAAATCTCTTAAAATACCATTACGAACCCTTTGACCAAAAATTTCACCCCTTTTTTCATTACATTTCATTAAAAAATATTTCTATTTATTGTAAGGGGTCAAGTATTGTTCTGATGAGTTTGATACATAGTATGACGCAGCAAGAGATGATTCTTAATTCTTAGATAAAATCCTTTGCTTAGGGAAATGATAATTCTTTACCGAAAAGAATTGGAACAATGAATGTCAATCAGATATTATTGGAGAGCAGAATAATATTTCAATTTTGATTCTTTGCATTTTGTTTTCCGCTTAGCTAATGACCTCCAAAAATGCAAACATCTACCGATACAATTTTTCTTAAACGATAGTTTCATTGGAGGCAGAACAAACATTGGAAGTAATTTGGAATTGTCTAGTGTTACAGGTAATACACACACGACCCTTAGTATCCATATATTAGTATAAACTAATACTAAGGGTAAAATTCCTTCGTTGGATGGTCCTATCTTTGCACCCTCTTGTGATGGATCTTTAAATTGAAAAACGCAAACGGTTATTTTGTGATTTTCTAATACACCATAATTGGTACAAAATGTAATTTTTACCAATTTACTCTATAAGAGTTCATTATAGTCGAACGGGATTAAATGAGCCTCAAACTGAATACCGGCACCCAAACAAATTTAGTTCTGTCGAAAGGGTTTCCCCGCTTGATGTCAGTCTGGATTTGTAATTTGCCAGTCGTCGAGGCGGGGTGTTTATTAATCTGTCGTTTGCGTTTACCCATAGAATTCTAGACACTGGTTGTCGGACAACCGACCACTCGATTGGTTGGCTGAACAGTGCAATCAACCGGTGTGTGATCAATTCCCAGGAGACCATCTATTGTACTGTTTTACCAGCCGAGTGGCCGGTCTTCCGACATCCAGTGTCTAGAAATCTATGGTTTGACCCAAAAGTATTTAGAAAAACACGTTTACCCAGATAGAGAGTGTTCTTAAGAAACGATCTCGAGACCGTGATGAACACGGAGACAACGTTAAAACAGTACTTTGTTTTCTTCATTCTTTATTGCTGGGAATTATACCGGGAATGGGATTTTCAGCAGTTCATTTACTTAACTGTTTATAATATCTGACCACAAAACCTGCTCAATAGATTTATCATATATAGACCACACGAATCTTTTGCATACGAAACGATACCGACTTTACTCCAGAGCTTCCCAAGTGAAGCGATGAAGCTAATGAAAAGGAGAGGACCTGATATGTTGCCCTGAGGAACACCCGACTTGACATGTATTTCACTAAGGAATACCTTGACCTTCACTAATTCCTTCCATCCACTAATGAAATTTCTTAACCATTTGAGAACCTTGCCTTGGATCTCGTTCTCCTGATGTCTATTCAAAAAAGGCCATAATCTTCTTCATCAAAGTCCTTGACAAAGTCGAGAAAAACTGCATTAACTGACTCAGGACTCGAGTAAGGAAGGGAAGGAGAGAGGGATTTTGAGATTTGGTTATACTAGAGATCCATTTCTATGGCTTTCAACTATTTTGATAATGCCGCTATATGCCTATGCCGCTTCAAACAAGGGTTTTTAGACCACGAACCTTCATTCACATTCCATAGCTTTCAGTACCGAAATTTCCAATACGATCTATAAAAATACAATCCCATGTTCGTACGGGCAGATAATGCAAAGGAGCTGGTTTCGAGTTTGCTTCTAGTCAGGGTTCTTAGAATCATTTTAAAAATAACATTTTCATATTTCGGATGAAAAGAAGATTTTCTGAACCGTAGATAAATTGAAACATTCGTTTCATTTCTTGATTGCTTGCGAGAGAACTTGTCAATAAATCGGCACGCTATTGCATCAAAAATAATGTTATGCGTTAAGTAGTTAGTAGTTGAAATACCAAAAATATCAAGCATTTAGGCATAATATGTTACAACATATGGCACGAGTGTTATTTGTTATTCGCTTCGCTACATTTTGCCTCTCCATTGGCCAGCTTCGAAGATAACTCGTAAAGCTGACCTCAATCGCCATCAGTCAAACAAAAAAAAAATAAAAGAAGGGATTTTAGAGTCGACGTGCTGGCCTCGACAATTCGGTACACTGGACGACTCGAATATCATAAATGCCTCTGCTCCAACGCAACACAATAGGACACGCTAATTGGTAGAAATCGCGCTCTTTGGAATGTCACTGTGTTGTTGCCATCTGGTAGTTCCGCTATCAGTTTGCGCTGGTTAGCCTAGTAAAACCAGCATAACCGCTTTCTAACAAGGTTTAAAAGGCGGAGAGCATTCTAGAATCAATCAGTCTCATTAAAGAGCTCTCCGTGTATCCATTTTCTGATTTATTCCGCATTGACTAGCTATTATTCAAGTCTTTTGAACCAATCTTCATCAAAAGTCTGCCGCATAACACGTCATCATGAATTCTGTGTCAAGTTATCAATGTCCTGACAACCATTGCACTGTACCCCAAGGGTTGCTGGAGTTTTTGGGCACTCGAAAAGCCTTGGCCCGCAAATTGAATCAGTTGAGGCTGAATGTCCAACAATATCGTTGCGGTCTCGCTTCCCGAGACAACGTGAGTCAAGTACATTCCATCTTCTATCGAGCTCACGAAGATTTCAAGATCAAACGCGAAGAGATGCTCATAATTGTTCATCTGAGTAACTTGTGCCAGATTCGATGCAGGCATTTCTATTACGATATTGTTGCAGACAATTCTCAACTGTACGGATTTGCCGAGAGCCTCGACGAGGCCCAAGACGTCGTTTTTGGTACTGAAGAGTATGCCCACACCCGTACCATAGTCGTTATGATTCGAATGTTACCCGGACCCGTTCTATGGGGAGATGGCTTTGATGCCGCCGGTTCATACGACCCTCCAGCTTCCCCCGATGACGGGATTTACAGCCTTGATGGAGATGATTGAGATAAAGATCATATCCATGCGATTGTGAAATTGAACCCAATAGCCAAGAGGCGAATGCTGGAAGAAGGGGATTAAACCTTATTTGATGAATCGAACGAGGAAGAGGCTACCACCGAGGACGATGAACAAGATGAAAAAGAACAATTGTCCATTATTGAGAAGATAATCCAGTGCTTCTGATATTAAACGAGTAACTTGGTTTTAGTACTCAATTAATAAGTTTCATGATATCAAATTAAGTTGATGCTGGAATAAATACTCTAGTAATGTCTAATGCAACCGTGTTCTTTTCTCGTTTTAAGGCAATTTATCCAGAGGCATATTTAGCCGGAATATTCGGACATTTAGGCAAGCGCTGGTACCAGCAAACAAACTTGCCTGCCAAAGCCAGTGATGCAAAATTGGCGTTTCGAACTGGTTTTAACGAAGCTGACCGTTCCTCGTAAAGCAATGAGAAAGAAGGATCAGCTTCTCAAAAACATGTTTGAAGCTCCAAACTTGCATCGCTGACACTGGTACCAACAAACAAACGAACCTGCCAGAGCTTGCCTAAACGTCCCCATAGTGATTAAAGAGCTAAGTTGTGAACATTCCGTCTCCAAGAACTTATTTACAGTTGTGGCGTTTTAGGTTAGCTATATATACAAAGCAGTTTCGGTCAGGCTTATCTTGGACAGTTTGTCAAAATCGGAAAGGAGCTTTTGCTTCTCCTTGATGGGAGAAGCCATTATGTATGACAGATTGTTTTTAACAGAAAGCGGCTGAAAGCTTGCGTTTAGAAAACTTCATTGTGAAGGGCGGGAAATAAAAAGAAATATTTTGCCGCCTTCAATTCTGCTCTTATCTCCGATGTGGCCCCAAATTTTGTGCTTTCCAATGCTACTTTACCAGACTTTGCCATATAATTTGATTCGGGGATTCACAATCCTGCTCTTATATCCGATTTGCTCTTACGTCCGATTTGCTCTTACATCCGATTTGCTCTTTTATACGATTTTTCCTGTATTTGAGAAAATTGAACAAATTCAGAGGACCATCGGTTCACATGGAAGACAGGTATACTTACGACATCCTGGCTTTTGCAAGATCCCATCTTGTACAATCAGATGATCCCGATAAAATTCGATTCGTCTATGAATGCCCGAAACCTCCTGTCATTGAGGCACAATTCCTATGGCCTATTTTCGCCGATATGAAGCGGGACCCAAAGATTAATCCTATCGCTTTGGGCTACGAAACTTTAAAAGGTGGAATAGCAAAGATCCAAAAGGAAATCGCCCCTGACATAGAACAAAGAGTAATCATCGCAGCTGACTAGAAATTATTTGACAAGCGAGCACACTACATTGACCGAATTTATGAAGTAATCACTTCACATATAGATTTCGAGAACAGACACGCTCCAACCATTGACCATCCCAAATACAGTCCTGCAGAATGCAAACAGCTCAAGCCCCATCTTGAAAACATTTGGCGCTGGACTATTCATTGCAATAAGTTTGCTCCTATCCGAGCCCCAACGGGTGCAAGATGCAGGAGACGCTTTTTCGGAATTCCCAGTGGCCTATTCGCAACCAACTACCTCGATAGCTGGACGAATGCAGTATGTGTTACCACTAGAGGGCTAGTCAGAGAAACGACACTCATGAGATTCCTGAGATTCTTTAGGCTCCCTCGCGGCTGCCTGGTGTGTGCGATGAGGATCGGCTTTGAACACATTTAGTTACGTGAGTCTCAGACTAAAGTTCCGAATTCAGGGAGCCAGTGAGTTGATGGCTCTTTTGTCTGCTTTGGTTGAAACTGAGTAACGCAAGAGAAGCCGATCAGCCCGACACCCTGCTGCCCAACTACCAAAATGTGTTCAAGGCAAAGTCTCATTCGGCTTGGTTGGAGCGACTCTTCTCTGACCAAAGGCCAGTCTTTTAAAGCTCGTACCTTGGAGTTAGGGGCTTGGACGTTAACCGTTATGAAACTACACTGGCCAAAGAGGTGAGCAAATGCTCATTCTGCGTAAGGTCCAAGCCTTAACTCAGAGGTACCAGCGTTTAAAAAACTCGCCTCAGCCCTCTAATTTCCACTATACACTTATCAATTGGTATTCCCGAAGAAGACATTGACTTTTTCAAGATAATGGCCCGAAGACTCGCTTATTTCTATCCAAATACCTATATGGAAATTCGAATTTGACCCAATTCAAGAAGCGATCTTTTACCAAGCGCGAAGAATATTTAATTTCATTCTATGCAAAAAAGATATCTTCCTTTACTGATACATTTGCAGATGTAATTTTCTTAGGCTACACATCATTATCTGGTTCACCATTTCGGAAATCCACTGCACTCCTAGCGAGCCTTGCGCACCCAGAGAACTCTACATCATATGAGATTCTTTCAACTCGTGCTATTGGCATCGCCTATGCTAGCAGCCTTCAAGATCCACGCGTTTAAGAAGCTTGCAAAGATATCTACAACTTATGCACCAAAATTCATGCCGTTAAACCACACAAGAAATACATCTACCAAGGAACTGACCTTCTTGGACTACCTAACAATGTTTCCGAATTCCTAACGAAACTACAAATTGTTGAACACTTATACGCTCTCGAACATAAGCTAAACGATGCGAATAATCCAGATTTCAAATGTCGCCGATTCCTAAAATAACAAATAAATATTTTAAATCAACCATTGTTTTATGTTTTACTAAACCAACTCACTCGCTATTTTACTACCATAATATCTAAATGAAGAAAATTTTACAATTGACTCATTCATCTGTATTTAAGGTACTGTACTCCTCCTCATTCACTCAATTAGGTTTGGTTTTTCACGGCTCTTTGGTAAGACGTAATTACTTTAAAACCTAATAACTTTATTATAACAGAAACCTGGCTTCGGCCAGTGGTCTTAGATGAAGAATGAACCATGGCTGGTTTCAACTTAGTTCGTTGTGATAGGATACGCCCTGATAATCCAATATTCCCACATGAGGGTGCATGCCTATATGTTAGGAATGATTTGCACATAAGTCATGTACAAATGTCGAATGGAGAAGTAGAGGTCTTGATTTGTCATATCCGAGGGCTTGATCTGTCAATTGTAACAATGTATAGACCCCTTTCTTGTTCAGTAAACTCCTTTATGTCAGCTCACAAATTCACTGGAAATGAGTTGGATCAGGCAGTTTGCTCGATCGAAGGTTTTTTTTGTAGGGGACTTTAATTTTCCGGCTAGCGTTGTAGAGTGGGAGGTTAGTCCTGATGGGTATATTCCCATTTCGAAATCGACATCTCAGTCGTTCGAAAAGCTGGAAGAATATGCGATCTTGCGCAATTTCTCCCAGCATGTTGGTGTAGCCACCAGAGAGAATAGCGTTCTCGACTTGTTTTTCTCCAATGACCCTGATCTGATCCAGTATGTCCATGTGACACCTAATAATCTGTCAGATCATCATGTTCTCGAGATAGGGTCGACCATTACTCAAAAGCCGGCGTGCTCTAGAGTAAGACCGGTCAAAAAGGTCGGTCTGGCTAAGTTCAAGGACGTCTGTTCCACTACAGCAATCTCTGAATGTGTTCCACAGGGCGGAAGTAGTCTAGAATTCCGAAGTATAGGAAGAATTTGTTCAAAAAGAGTTGCAAACTGGCAAAAAGGCTCCAGAGCAATTTGAATCCAGTAGTTGCGGATAGTCTTCAAAGAAAGTTGAAGTTGATCCAAGGTAGAATTAAGGCTTCCATTGAGACAGATCAGTTGAAAAAGAAAAGTAGAGTAATTCAAGAGGTGAGGTCGAATCCGAAGACTTTTTTCTCTTATGCGAACTCTAAGAGAAAAATGAAACACCCTGTAGGGCCTTTTGAGGTCAATGGGGTAGCCATAGACAATGTAGAGTCTATGGCCAACATACTTGGAGATCAGTTCTCTTGTGTGTTCTCAACTCAAAAGACTTTAGGAGCAACAGCTTCTTGTCCTAATGACGAGTGTGTTGAGATTGATGATGGTACTCAAATTGAGCAATTTGTTGACCTTGTAGTCACAGATCAAGATGCTATAGATGCCACCAGGGACCTGAGACCCTCGAGCTCTCCTGGCCCTGATGGTGAGACATCTCGGTTTCTTATGAGATGCTCACTGGTTCTTGCCCCTGTTTCCTCGTACTTGATGTGCTGCACCTTGGATCAGGGCAAGATTCCATCTGCATTAAAGTAGATCATGGCCTTTTGTTGAATTGACTTCATGACATTGGGATCCAAGGCAACGTTCTCAATTGGATAAAAAGCTTCATTTATGATAGGAAGCAAATTTTCAAGGTCGAGGGATCCCTTTGAGACATCCATGATGTCAAGTCATGTGTTCCCCAGGGCTCCATGATAGGGTCCTTCCTGTTTATAATATTCGTTGCCCCGCTCCAAAAGCTTAGTGTTACTGCCATCAGGTATCTGGTACTGTACGTCTTCAAAAGCATCCATGAGCTTTGTCCCAACGCAGGATTTAGAGTCAATTCCAGTGACCGCAGAGGCTTAATGTGCGTATTGAGAGCACCTTCAAGCCCTCGAGAATCCAGGCTGGTTCGAGCAATGAAGTCCACTTCTCTTCTTTCTAGGGCTCTTTCATTGTTTAATTTGCTTCCCTCTCATATATTCGTAAGGAATACGTAGGCCTTGTTGATCCGGTTGCATCTTTCAAGTCAAATTTCGACAAATTCTAAAGTAGGATTCCAGATCAGCCCTACATTCAAGGACTAGCTCGGTCTGCCAACTCAAATTCGTTGGTGGACCAAATATTATTTAAATATTAAAAAATAATAAAACGACTAATTATAACCTTTCATTTTAATAGTACTAGGGATTGCATTCCTTGTGGCGGTTAGAAAAGACCGTGAAAAACCAAACTAAAGAATAATAATAATAATAATTCGTTGGCTATATGCATTCTCCTTTTCCTATCACTAGTAGTGTAGTCTTAGGTATTTTGGTTATATGTTCATGTATCATTCCACTTTTTCCGTCTATCAATGTTTTTATCCCAATTTTAGGTTCTGATTTGTATTTTTGGTTTAAGAAGTGTATTATTTTTTAACAGTTTGGTCATATCATTTTTTGGTAGGGATGGTCAAGATTCTGGTTTTCGGGTGCAGGTCTTAGATCAAATTTACTCTTGGGTAACTGAGAGCAACACGGCACTGAATGGAATGAAATTCCGCTCAATGTCTTTTGGGTTAACGCCTTTGAATACTCCACTCATGGATAATGGAACATATTGAGCAAGTCTCGTCCATGAAGGATTTAGGTGTAGTCCTAAAAATTAAGGGAATGTTCGGTGAGCATATCCAATTGAAGGTGGGTAAAGTTTTTCAAACATGAGGTTGGATATATATCGCACGCCTAAGTCCAGAGTAGGTTATTACGATGCTAACTCTCTTCGTTTTGGGAGATATTAGAAAGGTTGGGATTGTACATGACACAATGAAGGTACGAAAGGCACTTGATGCAGTACATTTTCAAAAGCATTCATGGGCTTTGTCCCAATCCGGGTTTTAGGGTCAGTTGAACGCTAAATGAGCGTTTTGAGAGCGCCTTCAAGCCCTTGAGAGTCCAAGCTAGTTCAAACAATGAAGTCCAACTCTCTTCGTTCTCGGGCTTCTTCATTGTTCAATTTGCTGCCCTCAAATATTCGTAGGGCTTATGTAGGCGTTGATCCAGTAGCAGGGTTTAAGTCAGACTTGGACAAGTTTTTGACCAATAAATAATCCTGATCAACGTTATATTCAAGGGCTAGCTAGATCTACCAACTCTAATAAGTAACAGTCCATTGCTCTATTGATGAGTTTGTTGGGACTGGCAAGGCTTGTCAAGCTGAGCATTTAGATGATCTTGTAATCACAGATCAGGATGCTTTAGAAGCCATCAGGGACTTGAGACTCTCGAGCTCCCCTGGCCCTAATGAGGTGACATCTCAGTTTCTGACGAGACGTTCACAGGTTCTTGTCCTGTTTTCTCGTATTTGATGCGTTGCATCTTGGACCAGGGCAAGTTCCCCTCTTCTCTGAAGGTAGTACATGTTGTTCCAATTTTCAAAGGGGGAGATAGGTCACTCCCCAGTAACTACAGGTCGATTTCTCTCTCTTCGAATATTGCGAAGGTGTTTGAGAAGATCATGAAGTTCAAACTTGTTGAATTTCTTGATATACATGAAGTCCTTTGAGGTTCTTCCTCCTAGCCAGCATGGGTTCCGAGCACATTTTAGGACGGTTACCCAACTGATTGAACATATAGAGCAGGTTATTGAGGGACTAGAGATAAACTACATAAACTGATTCATGGCTCTCGACTTTGCCAAGGCCTTTGACAAGGTAGATCATGGGCTTTTAGTTAACAGGCTCCATGAAATTGGGATCCAAGGCGAGGTTCTCAATTGGTTAAGAAGTTTCATTTCTGGTCGGTAGCAATTGGTTAAAGTTGAGGGATCCCTTAGTGACGTACATAATGTCAAGTCGGGTGTCATTCTCCATTTTGGGTTCTCTCATTTTCATTTTCTTCATTGCTCCGCTTCAGAAGCTTGGTAGAAGTAATGTCAGTATCTCTTCCTATGCTGATGATACAAAATTGGTAGTTGGTAGGAATGGTCAGGATTCCGGTTGTCTGGCAAAGGTCCTAGACCAAATATACTCCTGGGTTGCTGCGAGTAACATGGCACTGAATGGAATGAAATTCCGCTCAATGACCTTTGGGTCGACGCCATTAGACACTCCACTATTAGATGATGAAGGTAAGGACATTGAGCAGGTCTCATCCATGAAGGATTTAGGTGTAGTCCTCCAAGATAATGGAAAGTTCGATGAGCATATCCAGTTGTAAGTTGGTAAGGCTTTTCAAACATGTGGTTGGAAACATCGCACATTTAAGTCCAGAGATAGTGTCATGATGCTAACTCTGTACAAGTCGATTGTCCAGCCACGACTTGAATATGCCTCAACAATTTGGGCTCCAATTAGTTCAGCAGGTTTGCAAAAGCTCGAGCAGGTCCAAAGATGTTTTACTAGGAACATTGAAGATATGAGAGAGCTCTCGTATTGGGAGAGGTTAGAAAGGTTGGGTTTGTACAGTGTTCAGAGAAGGTGCGAAAGGTATGTGATACTGTACGTTTTCAAAAGCATTCATGAGCTTTGTCCCAACCCAGGATTTAGTGTCAATTGTAGTGANAACAATGAAGTCCAACTCTCTTCTTTCTCGGGCTCCTTCATTGTTCAATTTGCTGCCCTCAAATATTCGTAGGGCTTATGTAGGCGTTGATCCAGTAGCAAGATTTAAGTCAGACTTGGACAAGTTTTTGACTAAAATTCCGGATCAACCTTAAATTCAAGGATTAGTCAGATCAGCCAACTCCAATTCGTTGGTCGATCAAATAATATATATAAATAAAAGTCAAGTAAAATAAATAATCTTCTCGTCTTGAACTGCTTGGATTCCAATCCCGGTAGCGGTAAGGAAGTCCGCCCAAAAATAAATAAATAAATGAATAATTCGTTGGTGGATCAGATATTATAAGAAAATAAAGGAAATTAAAATTAAGACGTTTTTCGTCTTGACCTGCTGGGAAATTCTATTCCCAGTTTCCCAGTAATAAGGAAGTTTACAAAAGAAATCACTTAGAGAAAAAGTTTCAGAATTGTGCAACATATTGTACGAGGACATACACATTATAGTGTCTCCACGGTCTTTGCCCCAATCCAGAAGTCGAACACTCCCACAGTGACAGAGGAGACATTAGTTGTGTCATTCGACGTAAGGCGAGTTCGTTGGACAATACACTTTTAAAGAGTCTAGAGGCGTCTTTCTTTTTGAATATAGACCCTACACTACAATATTTTGCCCATACCTCTCCGATAATTCTACGTAGTAGATGAACCCTAGCCTAAATTTAAGAGAGACTTGAGCAGTTTCGTGTAACCAGCCCTACTTTCAGGGAGCCTCAAAGCGGCAGGTGCTCATTCGTTAGTAGATCAAAAAAATTATGAAACACAACTTGACTTTCTGGGAAATCATTCCCAAGCATCGGCTAAAAAACGAAAAACGGAAAAAAAATATATATATGAAATAAAATTGCCATTGAGTAGAAAATGTACTGGATGTATCCTTTTTATTGCTATGTTTGCAAGGTGGCTTACACTTCCTTCTGCATAAGAGATTAGATAAATGTAGTTTCTTCATAAATACTATTGCAAAAACTGCCCTTGAGGGAGTTGAAACTCAAAACACAAGTTTTCCCGAACAATTTCTTGAGACGGAATTTAATGTTGAAACATTGCCACAAGAGACACTGAAGTCACTGTTGTACTATTCTAATACAGAGCCATAATTTTAACTAACCGGGATTGCCTTGCAAACCCAACAATAAGCTTCTTTGGTCGCTACATTTGGCCCTAATATCTCGATTGAGACCCATCTGATGCTGTGTGTGTTCAAAAGCATCCAAAACCTAACTTGCGAACATTGTATGAATATTTCTTTTGTCATTCAGACCCATCTTCACTATTTTTGAATTGAATCCTTGATTTAGGACTTGAAAAATGAAAAATGAACAAGAATGGAAATCAATGACTCGTGAAAGTTTCAAGCGACATGAGATAATAAAATGACTTCGACCATGGAAAAGAGATTCCTAGAATTGACCGCAAAATGTAAAAAACCCTAGCACGAAGAACCATTTTGCAGAAAAACCATTTCTAATTTCTACAAGGAAAAGGCTAGGACTGCCAAAAAAATGTTTTACTGCTTTTTCCTTACAGGTTAAACTTTACATAGGGATGTCGAAGCAACTGTTTTCTCCGCGACTTTGGGCACCGATTTGTTGTTCTCTCCTTCTATTTAATGCATACTTTTCTAGTTGCGATCTGCTTCCCGGAAGAAAACTTTTTTCACTCACAGATGGTATTCATTCTATATAAGCGAGTTCACCCAAGTTGGAAATAAAGTTGTTAAGGATGAAGTCCCGAGTTTTGTTCCATCCGACGCCAATCAACAATATTAGCCGACTTTGCTTCATATGAATTCATTTCTAGAAAAGAACAGTTTTTTCTCGGGAGTGCAAGATCGAGCAATAAGTACGTATATTGGGTATATTGTCCCAAATTTGAATCGACCTATTCTGTGAAATTAAAAAATGGTTAAAAAGGGATTTTAAGCGCCCCTTAGAATCAAGCTTTAGAATATAACCCTAAATCCTTGGTTGGAACAAAGCTCATGGATGCTTTTAAAGATGTACAGTATCAAATACCTTTTGTGTCTTCTCTGAACACTGTACAATCCCAACTTTTTTAGTCTCTCCCAATACGAGAGCTCTCTCATTCTTGTGATGTTCCTAGTGAAACATCTTTGGACCTGCTCGAGCTTTTGCAAACCTGCTGAACTCATTGGAGCCCAAATGGGCGAGGCATATTCAAGATGTGGCTGAACAATCGACTTGACACTATCTCTGGACTTAAATGTGCGATAAATCCAACCACACATTTGAGAGGCTTTACCCACCTTCAACTGGATATTCTCATCGAACTTTCCATTATTTTGGAGGACTACACCTAGATCTTTCATAGATGAGACCTACTCAATATCTTTACCTCCATTATCTACGAGTGGAGTATTAAAAGGAGTTGACCCAAAAGTCATTGAGCGGAATTTCATTCCGTTCAGGTCCATATTACTCTTAGTAACCCAAGAATAGATTATTTCTAGGTTCTTTGCAAGGTTAGGGGAATCTTGGTCATTCCCACCAGAAACTAACTTTGTATCGTCAGCATAAGAAGAGAGACTGGCAGTAATACTTAGCTTTTAAAGCGGGGCAATGAATATTATAAACAAGAGGGGCCCTAAGATGGAGCCCTGGGGAACACCTGACTGGACATCATGGATGTCACTAAGGGACTCGCATTGGATGCAGTGCTAACCTCCACCTCCGGATCTCCTATTTTTGCCCAAATACGCCAATTATCTTGTGAAAAAGCTTACAAGCTACCAATATTCAAGTTTGAAAAGTGGGGAATTTAGGCATTAGGTACTTTTATCTCCAAGTCTCCCTGCTCTATGGGTGTTGCCTGTTCATGTGATTATAAAAACAGACGGATCTTGGTGACCATGCGGCAATTTCCAGCCACTCAATGTGTTAACCAATGATTCCTTGTAAGTTATGATCCCCATTGGGGATTTTAACGTCAATCCTTTGGGGAAGGGCGTCTTTATAAAATTGATTAGGCAAGAGGCTATCCTCAAATTCCAATGGCCAAGAAGGATATGCCAATGACCGTGGTAATCACATTTTTCAAGCTCTCCATGATGCCAGGGTGATCTTTCAGCCAACAAAATGCTTATCGGACGTGTCAAAGCTGATTGTTCTCGGGCATAATGTCTCGGCTAGACAAGTGTTGGACACTGGGGACAAGTGGGTGCATGCAGTGAGGGATTGCTCATATGATTTCAATTGCTTGAAAATAATTTTTGACCACCATTAAAAAAAACAATAGTACAATTGAGATTTGAATTTAATCGAGATATTTTTAGCCATTTTGAATGTAAAGTTTGTCTGAATTGGTACAAAACATATTGATAACCTGGTTTGTTCGAAGGAGAAACAATGCTGCTTGAGGTTTATTCGGGTTCATTGTTTCACCATTGCATTGCCTATGTCGCTAGCATTGAGATGACACATCTTTCATTTCAGAATCTTTACGGGAATGTACCCACCTGGAATAATCTTCCACATTACAACGCTAGCCGGAAGATTAAAGTCCCTTAAAAAGGAAACCTTTGAGCATTGCCTTTCACTCTTGTATCTATGGACGCTAGGCATGTGCATTTAGTCTTGTTGTTGTTGGTTTCATTTCTGACTATTTTCTGGGAACTCTCTGGAATGATTTCTGACTTCTCTCTTTTCTAGGAGACAAAAAACTGGTTGGGATATTCGAAACTGTGTTACGAACAGACAGATCCATATTACAATCACAATCTTTTACAATGATGTAATGCTTTTGTTGGAAACCCTTCCAACAACATTAGAAGGCACAGATAATTGGTGTTAATGTAAGATATTAAGGGAAGAGTGTTCTTTGGAAAAATGAACATATTTAGGAAAGGAAAATCTTGCCGTTTCATTATTCAGGTATTGAACTCATCTTGTTTGGTTTGGTGGGCATAACTAAAATCTAAAACTATTTAGGTCTATCAGCATAAAGACCTGTATGATATGGCATTGTCAATATACGAGGGGTGTCCAAACTAAAGCGAGACTGGTGTAATAACTTGGCATCAGGTGACTTCACAAAAAAAAATATTCTAAGATTTTTCAACATAATCCCCCCCTGACTTCAACACACTTTTGACATCTCTTAAGCCACTTTTCAAAAACGAGGAGGAGGCCATTTTCTGAAAGCTGTCTCAGGACCCCTGCACAGCCAATTGGAGGTCATTTTCATTTGAAAAGCGTTGACCAGCCAGGTGTTTTTTTAAGCTCAGGGAAAACATGGAAATCACAGGGTGCCAGATCTGGACTGTAGGCAGGGTGACCAAGCAGGGCAATGTTCTTCTTGGTCATGAAGGCCATGGTTTCCTTGCTGGTATGGGGCCTTGCGTTGTCTTGATGAAGAAGCCACCCTGATGCGAACTTTTTCGGACGTTTTTCACGAAAATGTCTCAAAAATCTTTCCAAGATCATGCAGTAGTAGCTGCTGTTGATGGTCATCCCCTTGGGCAAGTAGTGCTGGTAAATAGGCCCGTCCGAATCAAAGAACAAAATCAGCATTGTCTTCTTCTCACTTGGAGTAACCTTTGCTTTGACTGGGGCCTTGGAGCCTTTAGGACACCACTGTTTTGATTGGCTTTTTAACTCAGGCGTGTAGAAGCTTATCCAACTTTCATCACAGGTCACAATTTTCTTAAGGAATGCCTGTCCTTCTGTAAATTCTTGCTTAATGAAGTTGCAAGAGAATTGAAGATGGGCTTGTTTGTGGTCATCTGTCAACAGTCTCAGAACCCATCTTGCAGAAACCTTGGACAGCTTCAGATCATTTGTAAGAATGAGATGCACGGTTGATTTGGGAATGTCAGACATCAATGCCATGTCTAGAACTGTCAAACATCAATCCTGTTCCAAAAGGTTCTTCACAGAATCCACTTTATCTTTAGTGCGAATGAGTACTTTTTGATGTTTGCCCCGTCTTGATTCAAAGTCCTCCCGACCATCTTGAAATTGCTTAAACCACTTGAAAACGTTCCCACGAGACAGGGCTTTGTCTCCATAGGCAGTGACCAAAAGTTGGTGAGACTAGGTGGCCATCTTCCCAGCCTTGGCAAAGGATTGAATGGTCACGTGCTGTCCGTCCATTTCATTTGTTTCCATTTCGTTCAGGGGTGGCGCAATCATACATTAGTCAAAGGGTTGCCAAATAAAAAAATTACAGGTCAAAAAATTAAAGTCAAATTTAGCAAGTCGTCAAAAAAAGCATGCCCTTTCTGTTTTGGTTGGGGCATTTCCCTCAAAATTCGTTAGTTTTTTAGTTCTAGCATCAGTCTCGCTTTAGTTTGGACATCCCACGTAGAATCATTTTGTTCATTTAATAACGAGTTTTCCTGTTACGACATTAGTTATACGATAATTCACCGGCCTTGGGTAAATATATTATAAACCAAGGCCAAAACACTTTGATTAGTCTCCTATCCAAGGTATCTTGAATATCAAGTTAAAGCAACCCCACCTATTATCTCATGACATGAAGTAAACAAATATCGTTTATTGATGTTATTTGTACAAATCTTTCCCATTCAAGAATAATATATCATAAGAACGGAGGCGGTAATGCGTAGCTTCAAGAAATATCAAATCAGTTGAATAAAACCGATTTCAGCATTAACATATTGCCTCAAGGACAGGAACCAAGTCTATTGAAGGAGGATTTAAAAAAGTTAAATTCAATCAAAGTACGTTTTCAAGCCCGAATTCACTTCAAATGTATCTCATGTCCATGGGACATGGTCAACATACGCTTTGTTGGAGGGAGTAATTGTTAGGAAAATGTTTCATGTTGATTCCCCCTTTGACGGACCATAAAACATTAAAAGAAGTCATATCCGGTCCACTCAGCCCGTGGGAGAGCCTAGACTTGACATGCTAATCATTAATGTCATTAATCTCTTTAGACACAAGTACCCTCTTCATTCAAACCAAGCTTGCTCGTGGTTCAAGAGATCGAAACAAGGTCCGAAAAATGTTGATTTGGCTTTTTGTTATGGCTCTTTTGACCCCTGGGCTAAATGCTGATGAAGATTATATAGAGAAGAGTTGTTTGAATTTCGTGCGGATTTCAAGCCTAAAAGATTTGGAAGCTGTGAACTTTACCAACCCTGTGCTATTGAAGGACCATGATAACTTGGACAACAAAGACATAAAGGCACTACAGGTCTCGTGTTTACAGGGTGAACATTTTGCCTCAGAAGCAACTGACGTCAACCAATTCTTGACCAATTTCCAAAAGCTCCGGATTTTTGCCAAACCATTCGTAAACCTTCATGCCAATTTGTCTGGACAACGAGTGGAGTCGATTAATGACATGCAACGCACATTTGATCTGGTAACACCCAATTCGGAGGAGGAAGAAGTCCACGAACCACCCAAAGTGGGATCACGGCAGTTGATTTTCAATTTCTTTGAATTCTGGCCTAGCCTTTTCCTGGATGATGATGGAATCCTTCGTGGAGTGGATCTACATGTTGTTGAGACCTTGGCCCAAAAGTTCCGATTCACTTACAAGTTTCTTCCACCAGGATTTAGTATTGATGCACGAGAATTACCCAATGGGACCATTGTTGGTGTACGACCTGATGTGAGTAATCCGATCAGTTTACTTTCAGTGCATGATGAATTCATCACTACATCATTGGGTCACAGCGTTGAGCCTCGCCCGATTAATGAAGCCATCCATATACTATGCTAATAGTCAGTGTTAGAGGGCTAGTCAAAGAAATGACACTCACGAGATTTCTGAGATTTTTTTGGCTCCCTCACGGCTTACTGGTGCGTGCTATGGGGCTCGGCTTTGAACACATTTAGTTACGTGATTCTCAAAATCAAGTTCCGAATTCAGGGAGCCAGTGAGTTGATGGCTCGTTTGTTTGCGTTGGTTGAAACTGAGTAACGCAAGAGAAGTCGATCAGCCCGACACCCTGATGCCCAACTACCAAAATGTATTCAAAGCAGAGTCTCAAGTGGCTTGGTTGACAAGCCCACTAGTCAGTGTCAAGAGCAGTAGCGCTATGGGGACGTTTAGGCAAGCTCTGGCAGGTTACTTTCTTTGCTGGTACCAGTGTCAGTGATGCAGGTTCGGGGCTTCAAACATGTTTTTTTAGAAGCTGACCCTTCTTTCTCATTGCTTTACGAGGAAAGGTCAGCTTCGTTAAAACCAGTTCGAAACGCCAATTTTGCATCACTGGCATTGGCAGGCAAGTTTGTTTGCTGGTACCGGCGACTGCCTAAATGTCCCAATAGTAGAAGGATGATAAGAGCCTAAAATTTCCTTTTTAGAAAAATCTTGTTGAGGGTAATCAAGCCACGGACCTCTCTCGTTCCTGTGAGCTACGCTAACCACTATGTCACGTCTCCTCCTTAATTTTTAAGTTTCTGCACCGGGGTTTGAACCCACGACTCTAAAAGAGAAAATTCCTATCTTATTTCTTGTTCCTCGACGTCATTGGCTCTAATGGTGATCTAGCATCGTAATTAGATTCCCTCCCTGAAAATTGCCACTTATTTGTGTTTGCACAAATTCTTAGTCTCTAAATCAAGAGCACTGGGAAGAGAAACACCTCTGACCCCTCTTTTCCAAATAGATTTTTGGTTCGTAGTTTGTAGCTTGTCAGGAGGGATGAAGGTCACGTTGGGCATCTTGGGTTATTCCCGTAAACGCAAAGCACTCGAACTAGTCAAGTTGGTCATGACTATGCCCGGTGAAAACTTGCAGATGAATGTGGCATTTATTGAGAGCAAAAAATGCAAATTAACTTGCCAAAATATTGGCACCAACAAGATCAAGAGAGAAGTAAGGGCTAATTTGCCTTCATATCAAGCAATCTTTGCATGAAAAGGATGCTCTGTTATTCTAGCTTCTGTAACCAAGGTTTGAACCAACCATTCCTAAGAATAAGGTTCATGTCTAGTTTGGGTTACCTCTCACACCGTTCAGCGACTGGAGCTCTGTGAAGGTTGACTTTCGTCAGCAGGATATGAACTGGGCAGAAGATTCTTGCCACTTTTGTGCTATCTCTAAGACTGCTTGGCTAGACCAGAATCATGTGCATCTTGCACATTCCAGCATTAAAAATATCTGAGATTCGGCGGCATCATATTAATACTGTCAGAGGGTAATTTTTACAGAACACTTTTTAAAAACATAAAGTATCGTTCTTTGCAAGGGATTACATTGTTTTAAGTTGAGTTAGGTAGTAAAGCAATATATCATATAGAAGTTATGGCTGACTTGCTTGAAGACAAGTTTTCTAAGTAGTGTGTTTTCAACCCCATTGAGTTTAGAAGCAACAGCTCATTGTTCTAATGACAAGGCTGTTGAGATTGATTTAGTTAGTCAATTTGAGAAATTTGATGATCTCACAGTTGCAGATCAAGATGCTTTAGCGGCTATCGAGGACTTGAGGCTTTCAAGTTCTCCTGGTCCTGGTGGTGTGACATCTCAGTTTCTGATGAGATTCTCACAGGTTCTTGCTCCTGTTTTCTCCTAGCTGATGCGTTGCATCATGGATTAGTGCAAGTTTACCTCTCCACTAAAGGTAGCTCAAGTTGTTCCAATTTTTAAAGGAGGAGATAAGTCGCTCCCCAGCAATTGCTTTCCGAGAATTTGGCGACAGAAAAAGGCAATAAACAGGACTGACAATGACCTTTTGGCCATGGCAGCAACGTTTTTGCAATTCATCACCTTTATTCGTTCATTCCAAACTTTTTTTTTTCATTTTCTCGACTTTTTCGCACTTGCTATCTTTTTGTATTATTTTTGGTTAACATCAGATCAACACATTTGGCTTGTTTTAAGCAACATAAAAATGACATATTTGGACTAAAAGTCCAACATATTTTGTCGGAGCCTAATTATGAACAAACGCCTATACAAAATAGTTTGTATATATAATTTCGATTGCGTTTTCAAACTTCTTTTACCACGGAAATTCTCACCAAATGCGGATGCGAGTCGTTAGAAGAAGCAGGATGAAGTTATTGCTCTGACTCTAGGCAAATAAATTGGACTAATTTGGGACCATCTTCGACTACAATAATGACATGAAACACTTCGTATTTTTTGATCTATTGTAGATAACTTCTTTCTTTAGACAGAGCAAAACGAAGGTAATTTATTACAAGCAAAGGAACATTTGTCATGAAAATATATAGGTCTTATTTTATGAGCATTGATGTAATGATTCTTATATTCGTAAAAAAACATCGTTTTTGTTTCTTTCGTCTAGTGTTTTATCACTCATGAAATATTGCTTCAGGGCTTAACTTAGAAGCAATGAATAGCCAAGACAATGACTCTGAGGTCATATTTGGCATAATTCCTTCGTTCCAGGTTGAGACTGGTGTTTCGGATTTAGCCACAGCCCAATTCACCATCAGCCATGAACGGTTCAAAACCGTGGATTACGCCCCCACAATGTCCGAGCACGATATCACTTTAACTGGAGCCAAGGCCAAACCTCGACAACCTTATGAGGCCTTGGTGTTACCCTTCGATTTGCACATTTGGATCGGTCTTTCTGTTACTTTATTGGTGTCATTTCTCATGCTGACCTTTTTCAAAATCTTCATTGATGATTCTAAAAGTGTGTGGAGCAACATGTACAATGCTTGGTCTTTGGCAGTGTCTCCTCTGCTCCAAGAGAGTCTACCCGTTGGGCGGTTCCAATCACATCATTATCTATCATTGCATGTTTTCATGTATTTGTGGTTGGGATTTTGCTTGATTCTGACTTTGGCCTACAAATCCAATTTGTTAGCCACTATGACTATGGATGTCATGGAGGACGTGATTGATAGTCCCGAAGAAGTCCTGGAGTCCGGATTGCCCGTCTACGTCGTATCCAATTCCATGATAGAAATATCCCTGGTTGGATCGCCGTTGGAAGTCTTTAGAGATATCTACAAATACAATGTTGTTCCATATGGAACAGCTTTTCCCATCTCGAAGCTCCCCCCGGAAATGGATCCTTTGGTTGATAGTGGCAAAGCCTTTTTTGCCTCTACCCGCGCAACCTCGGTCCCGGAACTGAACCGCTTCGCCTTTAAGCAATCAATCTACGTGGGGGCATCATCTTGGGTTGGACCCAAGGGAAGTCGAATTGTGAGGCTATTTTCGGATCCGATCTTAAGGATCCAAGGCGGCGGATTTCTGAATAAATGGTATCAAGACGAATTAGGAATAATTTTGAAAAATGAGGCTGCCGTGCGAAAACAAGCCAGGCATGAGAAAATCGACATGGCCCATATGCTACCACTGTTCATCCTGACAAGCATAAGCCTGTCATTGTGTTCTCTGGTATTTATTATGGAAATCATTTACTTTCATTTCTTTAAGGAATAAGTGTTAACGGATTTCTTTTAAACGGCATCTATATTTGTTTACGATCTGGAGATTTCCGAATTACAAAAATGATCCTTGGATGTTCTCATGCTCTCGACAGCATCACATTTATTTTATTAATCAATGCGCAATATTGAGGGACTCAAAAATATATTTCTTATCAAGAGGCACCTTTGAATGCTCTTTGTTCTTGCCGTGATAGTTTATTTCAAACCAAGGGTTTCATATTGGAAATATATATACATATTGCTTACAAATATTGGCAACTCTTGTTCGGCTTGATTTTTTTCCAAGCAGAGTAAGATGATACAGATGGACATTCTTCTAACCCTAGGAACGTTATTGAACAATTTTGCTACTACTCAGACCACGCGAAATTATGAATGAACTATTCAAATGGGATTTTATTCCTGTGTATTACATGTAGCGATTAAGCCTATTTCATCGGTTACAACCCGTTTCAGAGCTACAAATTTTCAAAACAGTCTTTGGTGCAAAAAAGGCCAATCCAAAACTTAGGGGGAGGGTTCCATCAAAATTAGTTATTATGTGTTGTGTTGTTTTCAAAAAAGCAAATATTGCGGTAATATAATTCAGAGGCCATGACCAAACAAAAATCAAGATATTGTTGATTAGAAATCCCCACTCAAAAATACTTTTGTTTTAAAGCAGCAACCCAACTTTGATTCTTTCCAAAGAGCAACTCGAAGGAAAAAGACAACAAACTAAGAGCATATCCAATGGAACAACTTAGAACGATTGGTAAAAAATGGATAACAGTGATAGGCTGAACTGCGTGAATGGGCGCTAATGTTTCGTAAAATGCAGTATTATCCTGTTTCTTCTTCTTAATATAATCTCCCTCCCAATGATCCAATAACCCCGCCTCTATTAATCTCCGGCACTCAGCACTGATTTGTTTTTCGATGACGCTCCCCTTCATAAAGAACCATCCAGAGCTCCCAATAAAAAATGGATCAGGTAAGAAACGAATGGTTGGATCCGCCAAGGCGTCAAACTTAGTCGTAGCCTTAAACGCCTTTCCATTTCTGATTTCTTCATTTGCAGAGTCCCAAGAGGCACCAAAGATCAAAAGACTTTTCTTATCCAACACAGACTCCTGATATATCTGGCGATAAATGGCCATGGGTGAAGATTGAAGTCCTTCGGACAGAACCGTTCCTGCTAGGCTGTACACCGGATAACCAGTATTCAAGAGTTCTTCTGGACTGTTGATCGGATTCTCTATTTTGACAATCGTCAGGGTGGCCAAAAGGTTAGATTTATAAGCCATGGACAACATGACCCCAAGCAAAAGCCACAAAGTCAAGGAGAACCATCTGGCGGTATACCGATTTTGGGAATGCATCCTGGATGGTACTGAATCATTCAATAGTGGGAAGACAGTGAGACAGAATGAGGTAAATATTTGATCGGATTGTTTTTGCGTATATCCCATGACAAACTCGGAAACGACGAGAAGGGCGAAATAGGTCGCAATGGAGACGAGAAGGGCAAGCCAAATAGATGTATCGAATGGCAAGATCAGCGTATTAAAAGCGTCCACTCGTTGAGCCAAGGATCCGCCAAATCCAACCTCCCGGTAGAACATGTTGATGCTAAATTCAACCAAGATTCGCCGATCCTTGGTGATAGTGAGCTGACCGACGCCCATGTCGAAAACGCCGTTATTGATCTTGAAAATTCTTGAAAAGATCTTGAAAAATGTATTGATATTGATGTGACCAGCATCTTCCATCAGTTGCATGTAGCTATTCAAACAATGGGTGTCCTTTCCTTTTCGTGAAAGCTTTGAAATTTCCACTTGAAGGACCCAAATGGGCAAGACCATGAATTATTGGAATGCGGACGGGGATGTTTGAGTTGAGAAATAACAACTCTCTTTTGAGGATTGAAGTAGGAGTAGAGGTGGGGCGAGTTTTTTTTGCAATATGAGTCTTTTTGTTAGACTTGTGTTCGAAACTTTACAATCAAGCCCAACAATTATGGATCAATTGGGCAAGGGCATTTAGCCAAAAAGCTCAGCGGATCTTATTAAATTGGATTTCTCCTTCTCTGAAATTTCTAACCAAAGACATGTAGCAAGCCCGGGAAATTTGGTACTAGTTCAAAGACACGCATCAAAGTAGCGTAGAGGGTCATGTCGGTGAACCATGTTGTCAAGGTTCTAAATGTTCGGACGTAATACAGGGTGCCGTAAGCAAAGGCTACACTATTTAGCTGTCACTTTTAAAAGGAAAGACTCTCAAATCAAACGCCTGGCATGAAGAACTATGTAATAAACTTTAGAGCCCAAACAACTAGACTGAATGATTTTTAAAGTTTTTATTTCAGTCACCCCTCCTTTCAATCTGGGAACAAAGCCTCTAGAAGCACCCTGGCTACTGACGCCAGCTCCAAAAGGCCTGAATATTAGTCACGGTCAATTGGCCATGTTTATTTCGTATTACATATGGCCAAATAAAAAGATATCCAACTTGCAAGGTATCGTCCTTACTTCCTTCAATCCCAATTACGGGAAAGTGCTCCAGCATTCCCGAGACATGTTTAACAAAAATGCCATAACTTCGATGAATGCTGTGGAGTGTGTTTTCCATCCGACCGAGCATCTCTTGGTTCAAAATCAAAGCCTTTTTATTGGTCTTTAAAGTCTGCATGAACCATAGGATCTTATCTGATGCCTTTGAGATTGACGAAGGATCTTCAATTTGGGCTAACACACATGTTTGCTTCCATTCTTTCGCCATTCGGTCTGCAAAATCCTGAAGCATATTATTGGCCACGCTGATTCTGACGAAAGTGCTACCCAAATCCTCGGAATAGTCGGATACCATGTGGCCTTTTCCAACAAATCGAAGTTGCAAACAGTTTTCATAATTCTTTGGAGATAAGGAATCACATTGTTTCAAGTAGCTAATCCAAAGGATTGCCACCAAGCGACCAATCATGGTGGTTGTGCAATTAAGATTGTTCATTTCTTTCTGATGCAAATGCGTTGTGGATGTCACCCTTGGATAGATCCGAATTCTCGTCAGATGCCAAAGCTAAAGTCAGTGAACAATCCTTTTAATTACTTTATTGTGATTAGATAGTTTGTCCGAGCATTTCAATCTTCGAAGCGCTTGCCAAATCATGCGATTGAGCTCTCAGGTAAATGTCAAATACAAAACAAAATGTACTCCCTTCTTCAGGGTAAAATACTGTTTTTCTTTAGATATCCCATCACGTGAATTGCCATGGTATATGCATGAGTGAATGCGGTTTCATTCAATGTGGTTTGTGGGAAATATAATTGGTAGAAGAATATTGAAAGATGATATTCCAAGTAAAATTGTGGACCGGAAATATATTATATTCACTGTTTAACTAAAACATAGCACGTTCAATAAAAGATTTTTTTCCCCAGGGAAGTACTAACCAAATTACAGTAGTTCGTACCTTTTTCGAAAAAGGAAACGTAATTCGTCATGAACTGCTGGGATTCCAATCCCGGTAGCGGTAAGGAAGTCCGCACAAAGGAAAAAAAAATCCATTACAATTTCAAAGTGCTGTAATTGTAACGACCCCCCCCAAAATATACTCGTTACTCGTTCATTTTTCAGCTTCCAGAATGGCCTTTTTAATTTTTCGTTTTTCGTGACCGTTGTGGAAACTTAAGGCTCAACAGAAATTGCCTTTTTCGATATTTCCATTTAGCATGTTATGAACAAGGAAACTTAGGGATGAAAATTGTGCTTGCTTTTAACTACTCTGAGGGTGGGTGAGCTTGGGGTTTAAATCTTGTTGCATCTGCTACTTCATTGTTTACATCTTCTCAATCAAATTCCGTTAGACTGAAGCCCTGGTTCAGTGCAGTTGTCAAGCAGGGAAAATCCCTCTTTGGCTTGAGTATGATGCATCCAATTTCCAAAGCCTCCACATTTCAGGCAAAGGCTTCTAACAGGGAAGCTTTACCGGCCTGACCATGTCTAATACTGTTTTTCCATCATGACTTTTGCAACATTGTTGTAAACCTTCAGCAATCATTAACCCATAAATTTTCTGTAACACTATTCGGGTAGATTTGGCCGATTCAAATAAGTTCAGAGTACCGTCGTCCATACTAGGGTTAATTTCTTACAAGAGTAAAATTGATGATACAATGTAATCTAATCAATGATACCCTTATCAACAAAATTATCTGATCCACCTTAAAATTTTCATTGGCAAACAAATTGTCTAATAAACATGGCCAAGGATGAGAGAAATGAAGTGCTAAGCAAATAAGCGTAGCTCGTATACTGATTATTTCAAAGTTGTGCGAGGAATTAAGATCAGGGTAAAAAACGCTATTTTAGATAAGGCTTCCCGGGCTAAAACATGTAAAACAATACTGACTCCTTAAGTCAATATGATGCAATATATTTGGAACAATTATGCCAAGGTTAAATGTCAATACTCATTAGAAACATGTTGACACAAAGTCTTCAAATGTTAGGCGTTAGGACTGCTTGAAGCAAAAAAACCAACACAATTTCTGTGAGGAAGTATGTTCATTTTTTATTTTCTACTTTTATTTTGGGTGCTAGGGTCGGAGAGGTGAACCTTGTCCGGCCAGCGAATCTAGCTCTCACATCATCTGTCAATAGCTGCTATTTTCGTGGCTTATCCGCTTCACCGCTTATCCGCTTAACCCCTTGCAAAAACCAATTAAATTCTGTGTCGACCGAAATTCTAAACTCAGATTGGTCGAGTCTCTAGTTGAGGCATAAGGCAAAGCGGTCAAGCGGTCAAAGGGATAAACCACGAAAATATCTACTATTACATTGGAACAAGGATAATGGCTTATATTTCCGATAGGCAATGTCATAGTCCCTGTCAGATTGGTTTTCCGTTTGTGGGTGTGGTTAGCGTCTAAAAGTTTCCGTGAGAAATGTCAGGGAGGAGAATCGAACTGGGGACGTCTCTCATGCTAAAAAACTGCGCTAACCACTAAACCACGTCCCCTCCCACTCCCATCAATTGAGATGGGGTAAAAATGATAAAATGTTAGTCATCTAAATTTTAGGAAAACTAACGAGTAACGCCATTATTTTTTTTCGATTACTATTACTATTTTTGACCAAAAAAATTGAAACTGCCTTTCGTTCCTTTATTAAGGAACCACTAATGCCCTGAGTATTCCCACAGTATAACCCAAAGACAGTTTTGAGGTCTAATTTGGCCCAGTTCGCCTGTTGGGCAAGATGCTCTGACTCTTTGAACTGCTTATATTCGATAAAGTGAATGGTTCAGGAGATACCAAACTTTCGTTTCCGCTTACTGTCTACATATCTAGAAGTCCATGGTCAATCAGAATTGGCCGTTATAGCTATCTATTCTTGGTCGAAAAGTTACGTATTTTCCAATTTGGGGGACGTGCTCACGTTACCTAATTTAGTCGTTTTCCAATTAAATTTTGGCCTCTTTTTTGCCCACTTTCATCAACTCTGTTCGAGCCCTTGTGATAGTTGTTAAGAAATTGAAACGTTCATGTTATAAAATATTCCGACAAAAGTTTACTTATCTTTGCTATCTCCTCACACTCTCTGTGCAATTTCTTCATGCATGAGGCATTGATTTAGAAGCCATTTCATCAAGAGCCCTAACATAAAGAACTTCAAAGATCAAGATTACTCTTTATTGAAGGAAGATTGCAAATCTAAAGAAAAGTTATTCGAGGATCGTGAATTCCAAGTTGATCCCCAGCTTCTGACAGACAAAACAAGAGATAATGAAAGTGGAAAAATCCAGTGGCATCGCCCCCACGTAAGTTATCTTCCATCAATGACAAAATATGGCTGCAGGAAAATCTTTTTCATTCGACCAAACTAGGCAATATGCACCCAACAAGGCATCAACGAGGGCCCCAAGATGTTCGGTGTTGAGTGCCATCGTTCAGATATCAAACAAGGAGAGATTGGCAATTGCTGGTTCGTCGCTGCCTTAACCAGTTTGGTCCAGAGCAAAGATGTTATTCAAGAATTGATTCCCTCGGATCAAGACTTCCAAACTGACCATTACCACGGAATCTTCCGTTTTCGATTCTGGGCCTTTGATGAGCGACATGAGGTTCTGGTGGATGATCGTCTTCCTACTGTTAATGGTCAACTGATCTATCTGAAATCCGAAACCAAGAATGTATTTTGAAGTGCCTTATTAGAAAAAGCTTACGCCAAATTCTACGGATCTTACCAGAATCTGGATAACGGATCAATGTTGGAGGCTGCTGTTGATTTATGTGGAGGCATACCGAGAAGGATCCCCCTTCAAAACTTGGAAAATCTCTTCCACATTATCCATAATGACATGCTTCAAGGGGCTGTCTTAGGATGGGGTCTAAACGTGAGTTTCAATGCCTAAACGTAAATATTTCTGATTCATTTCATCGGATTCATTGTTGAAACTTCAGATAGAAAAAACCACTCAAGGAGAAGAAAAGGGTTTGAAAGGAAATCACGTGTACCCCATAATCACAGCCAGAGCTATAAAACCTCTTAATTCGGAAGTGGTTCAACTGATCTACATGAAGGATCCTCATGGCGATGGCCAACAATGGACTGGAAACTGGGGCAATGAGTAAAAATGTATATGGTCCCATCGAACCTCAGTTCAATTCATACACCAAATGTTTTTTAGAGATGAGAAGTGGTGGAAGACTGACAGAGACACCAGAAATAGTTTTGAATCTGAGTGGAAAAGGAATGGACATTTTCATATGCCTGTGGAGGAATGTGTGAACTATTTCGATAAGTTGGAAATCTGCTATCTTGACCCTTCTGATATGGAGGAAGAAGACAGCAGCCGCAAACTTAGGTTGACACAGAGCTTTGGAAAGTGGATAAATATGAAAGACGGAGGTTGTCTACTCAAACCAAGTACAACTTTCCAGGACTCGATTCAAATAATGTTCTTTGGTTTTTAAGATCCATTCACGATTGATTCAGCATCAAGCATGACCGACCTCCATTCATGTATTGTCTCTTTGCGTCAAATGAATATGGGAGAAAAGGCGTTTTTTGGCTTCAAAGTAAACGATCATTCAAAAACCGAAGTAAGTAATCCGTTTGAAAAATTTAAGTCATAAACACGCTCTTTGATCATGCTATGATTCAGGTCTACACATCGGGTAAACTCCTGAATTACCGAGAGCAGAGTGACCGCTTGAGATTAACCGTTGGAAAATATCACCTCAAGCCCCGGAGAAGGAACACAAACAATCTAGACGATACAGAAGGAGAATACTTTTTGCGAGTTTTTGTCGAAGTTTAATACATTGTCGGAATGCTATGCCAACAGAATTCACACCATAATTGCGTCATACTCAGGGCAGACAAGAACGTCAAAAACCATAATTTTGTGAAGTGCTCACATGCGTCGCACGGATTAGAAACATAGATAAGGTGCCCAGTCCACCACACCTGCTATATGGGGTTACTTCCGGCCCCGGGGTTTGAACCCACCACACCTAGGCTTGGAAAAAAAAAGTCAATAGCAACCACGCTCAAAATTAGGGCGCCAAACTTGATTTTCACTCTTGTTCCTACTCTTCACAAGTGCAAATGAAAACTGAAGTGTTTGGCACTGGATCTGGAACTGAGAACCGGTTCACTTCGAAAAAAACTGGAACTGGTTTTTTCAAACTAGCCTTTTCAAATTTGAATTTAACTTATTTTGAAGCTCCGTTTTGTGTTGTTTTATCAAAAACACAAAAAATCAACGTAAAATCTCTAACAGGCTTTTGGAGTCCATTTTGGTACTTTAATTGCGTGATTATGAAAATGTGACAATGAGTTAGAGACAATCCTAATGCAATCTTGGCCAGTCGACTGTAAGCTAACAAACATTCTTTTTAGGTGGCCATATCAGGGATAAATGTGTGAAACTAAAGATGCAATCTCTAACACAAAGGATCCGTCCATATTGATGAAGCACGTGATTCTGAACTCCCTTCCTATTGGACCACTCTGATATTTTTCATGAATAAAGAAGAACCGTGATCCAAGGTAAGGCCTAAATTACCGTTTTTGTCCGTTCCTTAATAAAATCAAAGCCTACCGCGGCTTCCAATGACAATTGGAAAGACCTCCAGTTAAATTGAGACCTCCATGAATCAACTAATGCCAAACCTCGCACCCGTCTTTGCATTCATCAGTGTCGCTACCAATGACACCATTTGTGTCAAGAAAAAAGAAAAGAATGGAATAAATCAGGCCTTCAAAACCATCCCACATTGATGTTCAACAGAAAGCTGCGATGACAATACAATGTTAAAGTTGCACCAAAAATGACATGCATGTAAACTTTGTAACACAACTCTTTTGATAATTGAAGACGGTGCATGTTGGACTGGTTGTTTGTCTTTGCCCTTCCTCTACAGGATACGACAGCAAAGCGTAAAATCTGGGCGCCAAATTTGATTTTCACTTCTTGTCCTTCTCGTCATAACTGTGATTTTTTTTTTACTTTTTTGTGCGGACTTCCTTACCGCTACCGGGATTGGAATCCCAGCAGTTCAAGACGAGAAGTTTATTTATTTTACTTGACTTTTATTTATATATATTATTTGATCGACCAACGAATTGGAGTTGGCTTATCGGGCTAATCCTTGAATATAAGGTTGATCCGGAATTTTAGTCAAAAACTTGTCCAAGTCTGACTTAAATCTTGCTACTGGATCAACCCCTACATAAACCCTACGAATATTTGAGGGCAGCAAATTGAACAATGAAGGAGCCCGAGAAAGAAGAGAGTTGGACTTCATTGTTTTAACTAGCCTGGATTCTCGAGGGCTTGAAGGTGCTCTCAAAACGCACGTTAAGCCTCTACGGTCACTAGAATTGACCCTAAATCCTGGGTTGGGACAAAGCTCATGAATGCTTTTGAAGACGTACAGTACCAGATACCTTTCGTACCTTCTCTGAGTACTGTACAATCCCAACCTTTCTAACCTCTCCCAATACGAGAGCTCTCTCATTCCTGTGACGTTCCTAGTGAAACATCTTTGGGCTTGTTCGACCTTTGGCAAACCTGCTGAACTCATTGGAAGCCCAAATGGGTGAAGCATATTCAAGATGTGGCTGGACAATCGACTTGTACACACTTAGCATTGTGATGCTGTCTCTGGACTTAAACGTGCGATACATCCAACCACTTGTTTGAAAAGCTTTACCCACCTTCAACTGGATATGCTCATCGAACTTTCCATTACTGGGCATTATTATTGCAAAATTTAAGACTATTGGGGTCGAAGTGGTGTAATAGGATCGCTGTATGACATTGCACCCAAATTTTGCCTTGATATTCGGGTTTGATAAAGTAGATGAATTAATTTGATCCCTTTGTCCCCGTGCACTCTATATTGCCATAGTGCAGATTTCTGGCCATTAAAAAGGCTCTTCAAGCCCCAAACGTGGCAAATGAAAGTAGCCAAAATGGTAAAAAGATTTGCAAACATACGTACCTAAAAATGGCTAATAAGCTGTTTCATAAAACAAAAAGTGGCACATAAATTGACAAATAGAATAATAATAGTCGAAATAAATTATGCAAGGAAAGTCAAAAAGTTTGACTGATCTATTGATCTATTCTACTTTTCATGGACTAGTTTTGAATTGGTCAGATGTATTTTGTATGATAGCTCTTTTTGCCTTGAATATCATCACAATAAGATTGCATCATGGCAAAACAACTTTGCTTCCAGATACAATTATATACATACAATCATTCAAAGGTAGAGTAAAGACCATGTAAATTAATTTATGTTATATCATGCAGCATTAATATTCATTTTATCCCTGCGTTTAAGCAAAAATTGGACCCAAAAGCAATGTTTTCCTGATCTGAAACTTTTAGAAAAGCCCTTTAAGTTCAACACAACTGATGATTATGAACAATTTACACAAATTTGTTTCATTTTTCTGAACAAAAATTAAGTCTTATTTGTTTTTTTTCGGCACCCCTACTTATAACAGGTTAATTTCACAATAGTATTCAAGCAAACAAATATTTTGGTTAGTTTCATTGTACTCTGAAAAGCATTCCCCCCACACATTTGAGGTAAACCAAATCAAAAGATTCAAAACTACGTTGTAGCAAAAAAAAATCAAAATAGAAGAGATAAACAACAATTGAGCTCTATGCATAAAGAAACTTATTGCAGCTCTCTGGACAAGGCCCGAATCCACTTGTTGCGTAGAGTTGTGAAAGCTGATGCTCGATGGCGGATTTCTCGATTCCTGGTCTGTGGTTGGGTCTGGAGTGGGGATCACCTGGCTCTCGGCCTGCTTGAGCGCAAATCCACTACGACATAAAGAAGTGGCGCACTCGTTGACCATGACGATGATGGCCTAAGCACGGCTCACTTAGAAGCGGTCCTAATTACTGACTTCACAAGATCCAAAGATTCGAAGTGGGATGGCTTGTGCCCTCTAGCTCAACCCACTTTCAAAATCTGTGGGACGAAACGACCGTTTGTTTACTTCCATCCATTCAGTTAGAAATCAGTACTCAGATAGCGGGAACGATTGCGTGATTCAATTAACTTAGCCTGTCCTTGGTAGAATGTCCCTGTGTAATCCCATGAGTCAAGCCATGTTGGTATGGCAGCTGCTGTTGTGCAGGCACACACATTCTTATCATCATTCCCCCTGCTTCCCTAGTTGATCTTGCGCACCAAATTTATGTTCCTGATTTTATAGCAGGCTGGCCAGTTTTTTTTCAGCCAACGATGCTAGCTCGTGCGAAAGCAATGCTAAAAAATGCTAATTAGAATTCGAAAATGCTAGAACAATGCTACTTTTATAAGAGAAGCAAATTATTCATGGTGCTCATAGAGTTTCACAATTCAATTATATTTGGCACTCTTTGACAGGGTATGTTCAGGCAACATCTTGAAAATCATACTTTTAGAAGAAGAAAAACATTTGAAAAACTCAAAAAGTAAAAGCAAAACCTGGCAGTAAAAGCTGATGTAGTTGTGTTTATGATATTCTCCTAATTTCGCTTCAAAGCGGACACTAGTAAGAGCTGCAATAAGTTTCTTTATGCATGGAGCTCAATTGTTGTCTTTCTCTTCTATTTTGATTTATTTTGCTATTTTTGAATCTTGTGATTTGGTTTACCTCAAATGTGTGGGGGGAATGCTTTAAGGAGTACAATGAAACTAACGAAAATATTTATGTTTCTTTGAATACTATTGTGAAATTAACCCATACTTTCAGTTACTTAAGGATTGGTAGTTCGTCCTTGTACACCCACTGACCATTTTAATCATTTTTTTATTTATGTAGGCATCCCAAAATCTTTTTGTGTGCCCAAAAATCTGGTTATGGTGCGTCTACACGACAAATAATTCGGCAAATAATTAGCCATTTGACAAACATTGTTTGGGATTTCACAAACATTTCTCGACTTGAACATGTTTAAAAATTGTTTGCCAAAGAGCAAATATCTCATGGACGACAGCATCCTCCCCAGCCCTTCCAACCAAGGTGTCCATTTTCATCCAGGTCAGAACTTAACTCATTCGATCCATGATGGTTTATAACAAAGAAAAATGTATTGATTGTGGTTCATTTTGACACAGGATAACCGCCATCTCCTATCGAGGATCGAGGATTAAATGACGATCGATCAACCAACCAACATAACGCCTATCTCCGGAATCCGGATTCATCTCCTACCGTCCAGACAATGGAAGTGTCGACCCCAGTAAACCCACCTACCCTGGGCCTGTCCTGGGGCTCAGTCTGGTCATGGTCTACTGCCCCTTCTTTTACAACCGTTTGTGAGCAAGACTTGTACATACACCCTTGAGACCCCAGCAACCAGACCAGCCAGCCACTTTTGGCTGCTCTTTCGTTCATTTCCCTGCCCGCCAATTTTAGCCATGAGAGCCAGATCAGTCAGATCTCAACGGACCGAGTCTTACCCACTGACATGTCATCACTTTAAAGCTGCTCATGCCCATCACCTTCCCTGTGGAATGCCGTCTGTTCTTGTGGGCGGGTCCTTATTTGTTCGATAAAACTGAACTCTTTTTAGTCACTGCCATCTGTAATGTTAACTGTATACATATATCCAAATGTCTTTATCATGTTTAATGCTATTACTATCTTTGTGTTTACGCTTCTGACATGACCTTTGGACTATATATCGTTGTCATTTTTCGACCCTTACTCGGCTATTAAATAGTTTATGATGGTCTTAGAGAACTGTTGTGCATTTATTCACGATTTTAATGAGCTGGAAAATTAGTCGGGTTTTCGTTTCCAAATAATTGGTTAATGATTTAAAGTCAAAATGAATTTCGAAAACCTTTCGAAAAGCAAAAATGTTATTAAAAGTGAATCATCAAGTGGCTTATGGTATAGTTCATAGAACGGGGCAAAACATGCCTTCAAGTAGCAATCGATTTCAGCCAACATTTGAACGCACAGAATGAAACTGGCAAAATAAAGGACCTTTTTGGAAAGCGAAACATTCTCATCATGATAGTGCCCATCGGTGTTTTTTTCCAATTTCATTCCTCAGTTTTCACTCTGTTCATTATACTAATCATCTTATTTAGCGTGCATAACATAAATATTGAATGAATGACCGATTGGGAAATGATACGATCACTTGCAAGTTCATCTGATTAGAAATCTGAATCAAAATATTTGTCAAACCGTTTTGATCGGGTACTAGTTTCACGTGTAGACGGCTCAGAGATGAACTGTTTGTCAAATACCAAACATTTCCGAAATTGTTAGGCAAACTTTGTGACAGAATGTTTCTCGTGTAGACGCACCATTACAAACAGAAATTTGGCTAAATTTCCCTTTGAATTGAGAAGCAATTATAATGAATCATTTTGCTTGCTTAATGTAAAGTGAACATTCCAATGGAAATCACTTTGTGGCTACAACGTATCAATTTCATGGAATGGGAAAGGGATCCAATGAAAACCCATTGTTAACACCGCCAAATGAAGTTCCCTTGTGAGATTTTTTTTATTTACCTCCCTTTGAGTCATTTCAGCGAAATAATGCTAGAAAATGCAGAAATATTAGACAATTTTTCACAATGCTGGAACCGTGCAAATAATGCTAGTTTAATGCTATAAACCAGTCTAATGCTAATAAAAAAAATTCAATGCCAGCCAATTATCAAAATTAGCATCACTACATTCTGCCTGACCCCTGAATTTTGACAGGTTCTCTACTACCAACTACCAGGCCCACACTGAAGATGGAACTGTAATTCGGATGACAGGGGCAACGTCTCCTCTAAGGTTGAGGAAGTCCAAGGGACATAAGCACAAATTTTTTTGGTACATATTCAAAATTTAATTGAACATTTACAGTGGATTCATACACAAACTCATGTTACATGAGAAATTTTAGCAAAAAATATGTGAAACTATGCTAGTTTTAATTTAATTTCGTTTGCTCTTCATATTTGTTGGCAAAATTTATTAATAATGTCTATTTTGTGTACACATATGCCATAGGCAGAGGTGGCGCCATCTCTATTCAGTTTTTAAAATCAGTCACAGTTAACGTGATTGACGGTCAGTCGCTGGTGAGCCGGTCAAATCGACAAGCCGCGCCGAGTGACAAATGTACATCAAAGATTATGTACTACGATACAATGAAATCCGGAAAAGCGGGATTCGGATAACTGGCAAACAGACAGTCTCCAGGGTGTAAAGAAATTAAGGGCCTCCATGGCTGTTTTTAACAATATTTCTCCTTGCTCAAAGATTTCTTTGACATTAAACCACAAGCAATCCGTAACAGACACTGTTTGGTACATAGTGGCATATTACAAATGGTCTAACGATATCCTACGTAGAGGCGATGAGTAACCCTCTGAGCGATTGCCGTCAAAACAATGTCTGAAAATTCAAGTGAGTGCAGTCTTAAGGCCAGAACCAAAGATAAGGGCATCCTGAAGGCCGGCAAAGACCAAGAGACGTTGATGTGCCTTTTAGTGTTCATCCACAAACCATTTGAAAGTGGAGAATCTCATGCAAATGCGCTAAATTCATTTAGAACAGACCGGACCAAGGGTCGAAATCTGGAATTTCAAGAGTCAATCTTTTGGTGGCCAAACATCAGAGGGTTACCAATGACGTGTAGAGTTAATTCGGATCATTCATGGTATGGCGCTAGGTTTTTCAATATACCCTTTCGTTGAAAACTGCAGATTCAATATGATCAAGTTATTCTATGAGTAAGGGAAAAGGATTTTCAGAAGGCGCAAAGAGAGGTCCTTAATTTCTTTACACCCTGTAGCTCAGCCCCGCAGATTGAGGCTAAAAATCAGGGCTTTTTTTTGACAGCTGATGGTACCATAGGAAGTACAAATGCACTGAAGTGATGGTCAAGGTTACCAATTTTATAACCCCCCAAAATAATATAACTGAAGTAACAAAATAAGTACAATGAGTGTCAGGTCATGCGGCAACCCTGTCACTCTGCCTGGCTTAGCCTGAGTTAAAATCGGTCGGAGTTAAAATCAGCCTGTGGGGCACACTCTCAGGCTAGTTGGGATGTTAAACACACCGGTCGCTAGATGTGCTGTTTTGTTTTGATGAAAACAGATTTATTTACTGATTGCTGATTCTGAGGAGTATAATTGCTTTGTGTACATGTATACCGTACAACATTAGGGATGTTGCGTCTTCACGTCTTGAACTTACATTTCTCTTGTGGAAGTGATGTGTGACGGAATGACATTGGCAACCATAATAACGGGATTTAAAATTCTTAAAACAGTTTCGTGATGAAGATGAGATGGAAAATGGAAATATTGTGGGATTTCAACAGGGATACCCCTTGTTAAGTATTAAAATACTCTGGAACCCATATATTATAACTACTAGTATCTTGGAAATCTTTTTGCAGGAACTAAGGTACCATATCCAAAATCAAGGCTCTAATCTAATCAGCAATTGGAATAAATACATGTTACAACGATCTAGCGTGCCGGGGGGACAAATATTTCTGGATAGACATACGTTTCGGGGAATAAATGTGGCGGGGGGCAAAGGTCTAACAACAAGTGTAACGGGTGTAGATTCGGTTCATGATCAAATGGGAGCTATCTGGCGGGAGAAAAAGGTTGCAATTGCCAAAAATGGTGACATGGCAAAGACGGTAACCAAGAAACATGGCTTAGATGACCTTTTAGTGCACAATACTTCCATTCCTCCTGCGCCATCGCTTGTCCTCAAACAGCAGTTTGCCACAGAGATTCATAGATACCGTTGTCGGGTTAGATAATCTTATTGCTTGTCTAGGTTTACTTAAATGAAATATAATGAATGGATAAGATTAACTCTCCAGTTGAAAATCATTTGAGAATTTCGGTGTCAAGTTTTAGATTTACACGTCTAATAACACTGGGGGGTATGTGTATTAACATGTGTTGTCTGTAGTGTGGCGTTAATCTAATCCTGTTCGGTTCTGGAGAGATACCAAGGCCTTTATGCATATCATCTTACCGAACGAGATGGTATGAAAATAGAAGAGTGCTCATCTCAATTCCAATTTGGATCGTCTTGAACAAGTCTCCTTACCGACCTCGATTCGAGGATAAATTCATAAGACTCCAGTTAAAAATCAACCTAAACATTCACCAGACGCAATGTTCCGCTTTTGAATTCGATTCTTAAAGATGTTGTCCATATTTCACATATCATTATTTCAGAGCAGATAAAGGAGCATTTACTCAGACGCTCTTATCCTATCTGTGTTTAATGTTTAAAACACTCAGAATTCCAGAAGAATATTTGTCAAACAATCGTATGTGTGCCAATGTATCAATTCAAATAAAAAGGAAATGAGTGCGAAAATCAAACCAATCCCACCCACAACCAAAACCGGTTGATAATGAGAGATCGAAATGGGCTTGAATTCATGTCTTTTCGCCTTTAAAGGATCAACTGTTTCACTTTCCTTGCCTTGTCTCTCTTTCTCAATAAAATGTCTTTTCCAGTAGTTTGAAATTCCCGCCTCTAAAATCCTTTGCAGAGCCTTGTCCAAGTCGCCCTTGACCTGGCTTCCTTTGGTGAAGAACCAGGCGCTCCTGCCAATGAAATATGGTTCAGGGAAGATTCGAAGACTCGGATCAGATAAACAATCCACTCTGGTTGTGGTTTTGAATGCTCGCCCTTCCTTGATTTCTATATCCCTCTGTGCTTGAGATTGACCGAAGATCTGAAGGCCATTTCGTTCAAGAATGGCCTGTTCATAGAGCTTTGGAAAGATTGGACGGGGCGAGCTTTTAAGGCTGGACACCAGAGCAGTTCCAGCCAACGAATAGAGGGGAAATCCAGATTCAAGGATCTCTTCGGCCGTAGTAACCGATTTCTCGTAGTTTGGGATGGTTAATGTGGCCAAAAGATTCGATTTATACGCCATGGACATGAAATATCCAACAATCATCCACATGCCACAAATCATCCAATAAGATTTGTATTCGGTCCGATGAAACATTCTTCGAGGTTGAGCCTCGTTTAGTAAGGGTGACAGGGTGACCACCAATGAAGTAAAGATCGGGTTGGAGGTCCTCTGGCGGCCAATGGTCCAATCAAAAAGGATGAAAAACAGGAACACGAAAACCAAAGTCCCAACTAAAGCCATCCATATGAGCACATGGAAAGGTAGGATAAGGGTGTTGAGCACGTCCACTCTTTTGGGGTGTGAACCAGCGAACACAAGTTCCCGGTTGAACAAGCTTATTCCGAAGTCAACTCTGTTCACGCGGTCCAGGGTAATTGTCAGCTGTCCCACGCCCATGTCGTAGATTCCCTTGTCCATCTGAAAATTGAAGAACTTGGTATTGATATGATTCTTGGTCCATCTACATTTTACACTCTACTCGAAATTTGTCTTAGCCTTTGTATTTGCCTTAGAAAGCACATGTTTTCAATATCAACTAGTATGCTTCACATCTTACAAAGAAAACAACACTTCAAAGCGGCTAAATGTTGACTTAAATCAACTTGATTAACACTTGAAAAAATTATCATTTCAAGTCTAGGGATCCCAATCCTGTGCACTTATTGTAACTTGAGCCTGTTCAAGTTGGTTCAACTTACATCAGGAAACACTCCGATTTCAGTGCCATTTTTCAAAAATTGACTCAAGTGTCTGCTCAAAGAAAATAATTCAGTTGAGATCCCATAAATTTGATTGAGAATCTTCACAATTCTCAAATCTACTCCATCCTCTCCACGCAAGTATGGCCAAAGTGGAATGAACCCCACTTTCAGTGTTCGTCTACCCAGACCAGATAGACCAATAATTGGAAAGTGTTCCATTGTTCCATTCAAAGTCCTCATCTGGATCTCAAAGCTCCGATGGATGTCTTGAATAAGATTTTCCACGTCCTCACTTGGTGTTCCATCCAGGATCAAAGTCTTTTTGTGGGCCAATAGTCTTTGCATGAAAGTGGTAACAACCAAATTATATTTGGAACTTGTTTGGAACTTGGAATATATACGACCAACAATGCAATGAGGCTTCAGGTTGAGATTGACTTTTCGTCTGAAATTATCAGAGACGTGGTCCACACTTAATAACACTGTTCCCGCCGTAGAAGGTAATCTGAATGGTTCTATTGCAACATTTTCAATGAATGTTGAATGAAGACAATGGCTTATTCCGCCAACCCGGACAAATAGTATCAGAAGAGGTGGTAGTAGTATGACCAACATTGTATTCAAACTTCCTAGTTCAACTTGGAAACGTTTCAATCATGTTTACATAGTAGCTGTTTGTTCATTTATTATGCCGATTTCTAAATATTGATCCTCATTTTTCTCCCTCGCGTTCATCAACGACAGACGTAATTTTGGAAATATTGGCTTGCAAAGCAAGCCTTGGAGAATTTCTGTACTCTGTGTTTCTAAAACAAGAGCAAGAAAAAAGCGACCATCACAAAATCTTACATATTAGAAAAGTGTGTGGAAAAAATGCATTGTCACTTTTATAGTTCGATTTGCTGCCTTCAAATATTCGTAGGGCGTATGTAGGCGTTGATTCAGTAGCAGGATTTAAGTCAGATTTGTTCTAGTTTTTGACTAAAATTCCCGATCAACCTTACATTAGAGGGTTAACGAGAACAGCCAATTCTAATTTGTTGGTCGATCAAATAATATATATAAATAAAAGGTAAGTAAAATGAATAAATTTATGGTCTTGAAGTGCTGGGATTCCAATCCCGGGAACGGGAAGGAAGTTCGCAAAAAAAAAAGATTAAACGGTAAAGAAAACAAGTTCAGTCGATATCACCGTTCATGGCGGTTGATTTTCTGATTTGCACAATGAGCACCATTCCGTAAAAACTTGATTAACTCCTGTTACGTTTTTGCCTGCACTTATCCACTTTTTCGTAAAGGCCGACATATAATGCATTAAAGGAACATATATCACAGTTATATGGATTTGTCAATAATGACTAGTGACTGCAATTAAGAAGAGGGCTAAAGTTGCAAACCATGAGGAAAATGATTTGGCGCAGTGGTTAGCCCAGTATCTTATTATGACCGTAGTTCGGAGTTCGATTCTTCTACTTCTCAACCATTCCCAAATAAACTTTTAGACGTCAACCATGACGACACACGGAAAAAGTACTGATACTGGACATGGAACTTGCTTATTGGAATTCATCGATATAAGCTTTTTTTCTTTTTTGACCCCTAAAAAGTATTGATATATTGCAGATGTTGTATGAGAATTTTCACTCTACTTCCAGACATCTTTGAATTCTTTTTTATTCAATCAAAGCTGCCAGGAACAATATTATGAATCATCATCCATATTACTTGTCATTCAGTCATACCATTAAAACGATAATTAAACAGAGGTTTTACAAAGTAGACAAGTACGTTCGACGTAGAGTAAGAGGGTTGCTAGAGCAAAAACTGGACTGAAATTGCAGAAATGGGCAGAAGTCTTGCATTATTTGCAAGTTATGTTGCATCTCGTTGATGTCCTAGAATAGGAATTGAAATTTCCCGCTATAACTTGCGAGCATTAGTTTGTTTGGTATTTACATTAACCTTTCTATCGTAAAATATCGAAATAACCTCGTAATGGAAGAGGCCAGTCATTTTGAAAATGTTGAAGGAGTGGTAAACAAACAAGCAATCATGAAAGTCATCTGTCATCAAGTCATCAACCTCTGGATTCACCACACTGAGGTGCAAAAACCACTAGAAACTGGAAATGCATCTTATGACCAACAGAGATGTGGTCAGCCAAGTAGTACGTATGTAGATTTAAGATCCCCTAATTTTAAATTAGGCTAGAGATCAAACAAAGCCTTTGAGATCAAAGTCACTTGAATAGGTTGGATGATCCAATATGCATGTATTATCCGATATCCACTACTACTGTATGACTAATTTGATTACAACTGACATGCTTTTCATACTCTACTCATATAGAGATAAGAAAGTAAATCTAAATATCTACTTGGTTAACATAACATGATCTTGCCTAATCAAACGTAGTCATGCTGATATTTTTGGGTCCGGAGCGTCCTATCACCACAGGGCTCAGTTGGAAAGGTCTTACGAACTTGATTCAAGAGCTAAACCTTATGCCTCAACTTTTTCAATATGCTTGATTGCTCTTCCAATTACATGTGCTTGGCCAAGGTTCAATCTCTTCTTTTTCGAATTGGAAAGAAGGCTCAAAACTGAACTACATTTTCAGGAAGTGGTCACTGACTCCCATTCTTGCACTGGAATAGTGAGGTTATAGTGCTCATAATGATCTAAATGGACCATCATTTCTTGCAATAAAAAACTCGGCATCATGGTATCGTTTTAGTCCGGGTTTTCCTATACTAACTCTCGTACAAGTAATTTTGGGAGCAAACGGTTTGAAACTGCTTTATATCAATATCTAGATTGAACAAATATGGAAAAATAGATGGCAAGTATTGATATTCATTCCATGTATTGTATTTGTTGCCTAGTCATAAAGAAATCAAGTAACTTCTCGTCAAGCATCTAAAACATGGGTAAACAACATTTAGTAACGTGATGGCCAAAATTCCAAAAGAAAAGTTCCAAAATGAAACAGATCACACCCAAAATCATCCCGCTACCTCCAACCAAAACTACAGGCAAATAATGATCCAAGGTAATGGGTTCATATCCACTCTCCTCCTTATCTGTTTGTAACATCTCATTGGAAAATCGCCTCTCCGCAACAAAGGACCGCTCCAAATGCTGGAGTATACCACCTTCAATCAAGCGTTGAAAGGCCAAATTGATGTCGTCCTTGACTTGGCTTCCTCGAGTATAAAACCAGGAGGAACTCCCAATAAAGTAGGCCTCAGAGAAAAAGCGAAATTTGGGATTGGATTGGGCATCTATTTTGGTGGAGACAAGGAATCCGCGGCCTTCTTCAACAGCCTTATTCCTTGCTTCTATGGGTTGTCCGAAGAACCTGAGGCCATTTTTGGCCACCACCTGATTCTTGAAGATACTTCGATAAATCGGGTTGGGCGAGAACTTCAAACTTTCGGCCAAGGCCGTTCTCGATAAAGCATAGACAGTAAGATCGGACTTGATCACCTCTTCCGGAGTGTCAATCGGTCGCTCGTAGGTGACAAAAGTCAGGGTTGCCAATAGATTCGACTCATAAGCCATTGACATGAAATAGCCCAGAAAGAGCCAAAGACCGATGACGAACAATTTAGATTTATATCGGGATTGATCCAACATTCGAGAGGGTTGAGATTCGTTGAGGAGTGGACCTATGGTCAGGGATAGGGCCTTAAAGGTCGGATCAGAATGTTTACACCATCCGGTGATCCGCTCAAAGGTTAAAAGTAATGAAAAAATGGATATGGCACTCAGCAGAAGGGCAAACCAGGTATAGGCATCAAATGGAAGGATGATTGTGTTAAACACGTTCAACCGTTTAGGCACAGATCCGGCAAATCCAATTTCACGGTTATATGCATTGATTCCAAAATCAACGTTCTCCGATCGATCCAGGGTAATGGTCAATTGTCCGATTCCAAAATCGTAAACGAACCTGTCCATCTGAGACAAAAAGTGTTTTTGTGAGCCTGTGCTCCATCTGCTATTTGGGGAACATTTTGCACAAACAAAATGAATTGGAATGAATGCCTTTTTAGTTATGAATGTTACGTTTCCCTGATCAGCATTCACCAGAACTCCAATTGATGATGTTATTGGTACTCACATTTGGAAAGATTCCGATTTCTGTTCCATTTTCTAGGGTCTTCCGGAGGATTCGAGAAAATCGCGTGATTTTGTAGGAGAAAACAAAATGCTCACTTATTATATTGGTCAACTCCACATCTGTCCCTGCCAATTGGCCATCTTCTTTAATAAATAAATAGGGCCAAACTACCAAATGCCCCACATGAAGGTTTTGACCTCGAGCTCCTTTCATTCCCAGAATGGGAAATCGAATTAGGGTCCCATCAGTGTCGGCCAAGAAAATCTCGAAACTACGGTGAAGGCTCTCAATAGCCCGTTTAAGTTGGGCTTGTGAATTTCTTGGCAATATCAAGGATTTCGAATTAACTCGAACCCTGAGCATAAAGAACAAAATTTGGTTCATTTCTGTTTCAGTTTGATTCATCATCACAATGGCCACCAGACATTGACGTCTCCATTCCTGAACCAAAGAGTCACTGTACCGATCTGAGAGGTGATTCAAGTCCACAGCTACAGAGGTCGACACGTATTGAGCTGTCCGGTCAATTTGACCTCTGATTGCAAAATTCAAATGAAGACATTCTTGGAAGTTGTGGCTCCCCAAAGCCCGAATGGCATGATTTGCAATGAATGACACAAGGAAGAAGAACCCAATCATAGCAAGAGGAGATGGACGATTGCTGTCTTGAGGACCTTCTGCGTGACTAGTAAATGTCAACCAAACCGGATTCCGTTAGAGGCTAAATGCTATTCAATGATATTTCGTGACCAGCAATCTCGCTTCCTTGGCAATCCCTAACTGCTTACCTTTCATGTTCATAAGAAACCTCAGCTCCAAGATGTCAATTGGATCAATTTTTTAACCACTCTAAATATTTGTCCAAAGAAAAAGAAATGTTTTGGCTTTATTGAAGGTCACGATATACAATACTGGATCAGTGTTCCTCGAAGCGGAAATCAGCATGAACGGAATTGCACATTTCAATGCTCTTTGAAACCTCGTGGTGAGACTAGGGACCCTGAATGCAGAGACACGCGAGCTTTGGAAAGTGGCACCATTTCAATAAAGTAAAGGGTCAGAGGAACTTAAATGTTTCCAAACCCAAATTTAATAAATGCACTGTATGAGGAAGAGTGCTGACATGACAAACGCATTTGAATATTTACTTCATGGATGCTACTAACTTTTCCTTCAAGACAATCAATTTAGTTGATTCATAAATAGAGGCAGCTTACATTCTTACTGATCTATTTGTTTCTTTCAAATTTCTTTCTCAAGCCGAATTTTCAGAAGATTAGATCGCTAAAACTTTTATAATTAGAGGGTTCAAGTTAACATTTACACGTGTGGTTTACATGTGTGTTTCAATTAAAGTAATAGCCATTGCTGGTTGCTAATTTAAATCTTTATTAGAAATCGACAACATTACGACCAACTTAGTCATTATCATGGATCGAGTTCCACACTTGAAAGTCTTACTCTTGGTGGATTAGAAAAAAGTTAGCAAAATCTCAACAAACTATGCACCATCTGACATTACCAGTGAAGCACTACCAAACGCATTTTCTCCACAAACCCATTTCCCCCCTGCATTAAGGAACTTGGTCACAAATCTGTTTCACTACTGAAAGAATAAAACAAGGCATGGAGTACGTCAGAAGTGGAGTGGAAGGCTCGGTCGAAGATGCAACGTCTGCTAGCGAGGTTTTGTAGAGCTATACGTTACCTCCTGATCAGCCGGGCATTCCCCCTGAGAGAGTGCTCAATGAAGTCCATCTTCATGTTCAAGTACTCAAATAAGAGGTTGTGGCGGCTTCCTTTGTGACACCAAATGTGCTCGCTCCTGAGTCTAGCTCGTACTCTCCCAATGTTGCTTCATAGACTTTACCTCGTGAATCCTGATCTGTAAATACACACTCAAAATCTACCTATCTGAAGAGTAAAGTTGATCTCTTCAATGTGACCCCGACGTGATTTGGTCTTGTTACTTTCCGTCATGGATTCAAAGGAGGCCATGAATCCGGCTGACCCTGTGGAGGTCAAGAACCGGTGGTTTCGGCTGCGACGGTCAAACTCCGCGACATTCTGGATTGAGGAGCCTTTTGTGTGTTTGCACAAGCAGAGTCCCAGTTTCTCTCTCCGCTCAATCTCCGACGACGATACCAAGTATCATCATGTCCTTTCTGCAATAGATCAAGTCACGGCCAAACGTATTGTTGATCTTCTACGATCTCCTCCCGTGAAGGGTTCGAAATATTCAACGTTGAAGGACAGGCTCTTGTCTACTTATACCCTTTCATCGTATCAGCGGGGCAACGGCTGCTTCGTGTGTCTTCTCTCGGCGATCGCTCTCCATCTCAGTTAATGGATGAGATGTTGGGTCATCTGGGTTCACATGAACCATGCTTTTTTGTTAAATGCATATTCTTGGACCACTTGCCTGATGATGTTCGTGCTCACCTCGTGCCCTTGCTCGATACATCGACTACGCGTTCTCTGGCCTTGTTGGCCGACAAGCTGGTCTCTGCTCGTGGCGCGGCGATTCAAGCCGTGGCTTCCAGGACTTCTGTAGACGACTCGTCGCGTGGTTCGAACCGTTCAGCCTGGTGTCGTCATCATCGCCGTTGGGGACCAAAGGCCTTTAGTTGCGAGAAGCCTTGCTCATTCGTTCAACGTGGCCCCAAGCCAAGAGGCGGAGTCAATTCGTTGTCGGGAAACGAGGAAGTCGACCTACTAATATGGGCGTTGGAGGCCGACTGTTATTTGTTACCAATAAACTAACCAACCAATCGTATTTAGTTGATTCTGTGTCGCCCAATAAGTATCTTACCCGTCTCTCGCGAGATGCGGGCTTCCATGAGGGGATCTCCGTCTCTGTCTGCAGCGAACGGCACGGCTATTAATTGCTATGGACGAACATCTAGGAACGTCGTTCTGGGACAACAGTCCTACGTCTGGGATTTTTATCTCGCAGACTTGTCTCAGGCCATCTTGGGGGCAGATTTTCTCCGATCAAATAACCTGGTTATAGACCTGGCGAATGAAGAGTTGTGGGATCCAATCTCAAAGTACTCCATTTACGGTCATGTGGGACGAGCCGTGGCTCCATCGGTCACGGTTCTGAAGTCAGAAGTGTGTGATAGTTATGGCACCCTCTTGAACAAGTTTCCCGAACTGGTGACACCAACTTTTGGAGATCGGATCCCTAAGCACAGAATTTATCATCATCTGCCCCCACTGGTCATCCTGTCTTTGCCCGACCCCGTCGTCTTAATGATAAAAGTTAAAGGCCGCGAAAGAAGATTTCAAATCCATGCTGGACTTGGGAATTATCCGACGTTCGAAGAGTAACTACTCTTCCGCGATGCATGCGGCACCCAAATCTGATGGGTCTTGGCGATTTTGTGGTGATTATCGTAGTCTTAATGACATTACCATACCAGACCGTTATCCCATTCCACATATTCAGGATTTCGCTGTTGGTCTTTAACGGCTCGACCATCTTTTCGAAAGTGGACTTGGTTCGGGGCTATAATCAGATTCCGATGGCTCGGAAGACGTCCACAAAACTGCCGTCTGTACACCTTTTGGCTTGTTCGAATGGCTTAAAATGCCATTTGGGTTACGGAACGCGGCCCAAACGTTCCAGCGCATGATGGATTCAGTGGTGGGGGATTTGTCATTTGTATATGTGTATCTGGATGATATTTTGATAGCCAGTAGATCCCGCCATGAACATCTCGAACATCTCCGAATCCTCTTTACGCGCCTGTCCGAGAATGGGCTGGTTCTAAACCGTAAGAAATGCGAGTTCGGCGCTCAAGAAATCGCATTCTTGGGTCATCTTATTTCTTCAGCCGGGATTCGGCCACTACCGCATCGTGTGCAAGCCATTAGGGATTTTCCCATCCCCACCACAGTGGCACAACTACGAGAGTTCATCGGGATGATCGGGTTTTATCATCGATTTGTCCCGGGTTTGGCTCCGTCTTGGCTACGCTCTTCACTCACTGCTTAAGGGTGACCCCAAAGTGTTGAGTATCCCCGCTGAGTTTGTGAGCCACATCGAGCAGGCTAAGACCAAACTAGCCCAAACGGCCCTACTCACGTTTCCGTCGTCAACGGCGCCGTTTGCTCTTACAACTGATGCTTCTAGTGTTGCCGTGGGGGGAGTGTTGGAACAACTCGTGCAAGGTCACTGGAAACCTTTGGCATTCTTTTCTCGTAAACTAAGCCCCACGGAGGTCCGGTATGGCACTTTTGACCGTGAGCTTTTGGCGATGTATCTGGCTGTAAAGCATTTCCGTCATTTCATCGAGGGACAAGATTTGTGTTTATACACGGATCACAAACCATTGGTATTCGCTTTTGCCAAACGCACTGACCCTGTGTCTAATAGCCAGCAGCGACACTTATCCTTCATCTCGGAATTCACAACAAAAATAAAACATGTATCTGGAAAGAGCAATGTGGTTGCCGACGCGTTGTCCCGTGCGTTTGCCATACAGGAGTCAGTGTCATCACAGTCCCTGCGAGAGGCTCAACTTGCCGATCCCGAGACGCCCCTACTGGAGACCTCTGTGACCAGTCTGGTATTTCGTTCAGTTGAGGTTACACCGGGGGTGTTCCTCGTGTGCGATGTCTCATTGTCCAAGCCTCGTCCTTGGGTTCCGACATCTTTACGTCGCGTGGTGTTTGACTCCATTCATAACACGGCTCATCCCGGAGCTCGGGCGGGGAAAAGACTCATTACTCAGTTTTTCGTCTGGCATGGGATGAATCGGGACATTACATTGTGGTCCAGGAGTTGCTTTGCCTGTCAGCAAGCGAAAATAACAAGACACACCCGCTCTCCCCTCAAACATATGGACATCCCATCTGGTCGTTTTCGGGTGGTACACGTGGACATTGTGGGCCCCTTGGATCCTTCGGGAGGGCACCGTTATTTGCTCACGGCCATCGATCGCTTTTCTCGCTGGCCAGAGGCCATTCCCTTGGCCGATATCACCTCTCTAACGTGCGCACGAGCTCTGCTATCTGGTTGGATATGTCGGTTTGGGGTCCCAGATGTGATTGTGACAGACCGGGGTGCTCAATTTACTTCAGGCCTCTGGGGCGATCTTTCCAGACTACTAGGAACCAAGCTCAATCACACCACCTCATACCACCCACAGTCTAACGGCATGGTGGAACAGCTTCATCGCCAAATGAAAGACTCGCTCCGTACTCGACTTGCCGGTTGCAACTGGTATCACGAGTTACCGTGGGTCCTCTTTGGAATCCGTTGTGCTCCCAAAGAGGATTCCCAGTTTTCCCCGGCCCAACTGCTCTATGGGACTACGCTGAAGGTGCCGGGTGCAGTGTGTGCTCCCCCGTACCGGGATCAAACTTCTTCTTCTCTATTTTGTGACATACGTGACGAGTTCCGTTCTTTTGCACCAAGGCCTACTCAGTTCCATGGCCAACAGTCTTCTTACGTTCCCACCGGATTGGCGGCTTGCCCTTACGTGTGGGTAAGAGTCGATCGTGTCAAGGCCCCTCTAGATTCTCCGTATGATGGCCCGTTTAAAGTGATACGACGTGAAACCAAAACCTACCTCCTTGATATCAATGGCAAACACAAGATGGTCTCCGTGGATCGCTTAAATCTCGCCAACAATCTCTGAGGGAAGCTACTCAGGGGTACCTATATCCACGCGGTCCGGGC